>NW_024104849.1:0-154371 GCF_003945595.2 Pipra filicauda
ACGGGGCTGGGAATTACGGCCCAAAGCGCCCAGCATCCCCAACATGGACCACGCACCAATCCCAGCCCCACAGAGCTCCTTCTCCCGGTGCCTGCGGAGGAGCGGCGGCTCCATCCCGAGCCCCGCTTTGCTCCAGCTCTTCCCACACACCAGAATAAACACCCCATAAATCACCCCACTCCAGCTCCAGTCTCCCGGATAACAACCTGCCCACCCAGACCAGCCACACTGGAACGGCCTTTTTTCCAAATTTCCATCCCTTCTCCCGTCTCTTCCCACACCGATGTGAGGCACCTCACGCTCCCCCGAGCTCAGGGCCACCCAAGAGCCCCCCCAGTGCCTCCGCAGGTTGTTCCCAGCACGCAGGGGAATGGGGGTGAAAACGCTGGACAATTTGGGCTATCCCTGTTCCCTTGTGCTCCTGACACACACCGGCACGGTCTGCATCCCTGCACCAACTCCGGACGTGACCTTCTCCAAGACACCCAGCCCATCGCTGTTGGCACCAGCGCATCACCCAGACACAGCCGAGCCCCCAAAACCACAGCCGGTGCCACCCCACAACCAGCACAACACACCACCTTCCCCTCCGCAGTCACCGACCCCCTCCCAGCCCTTCCCGGCTCTGCTTCCCTTGGAGAACCTCCGTGGGGATGCGGGGGGTGGCTCAGATGGGGGTCACCGACCAAGCGTTGCCCCCCTACACCTCCACCCTGCCCAGCCCTTTCCCATCCATGCCCCGTCCTGCCTCCAGACCTCACCTTCCCGTTCCCAACCCATCCCACCCCACCACCACCCCCGGCCCTCCATCTCCAGCTTCCAACACCCACAGCCACTTCCCAACCCCGATGTCCACCTCCCAACCCCCCCCCAGACATTCCCCCATCACCCACCTTGCAGGTCCACCCTCCCCGAGACCCCACACCCCCCACTGCCCCCCGCACCCCCAATTCCGTCCCAGCGCTCGGCTCTCCCTCTCCCGACCTGCCTCCAGCCCCCACGGCCGCACAGCCCACCCGGAGCCCCCCTCCCCACTCCCCCCCGTGCCTTCGGACCGCAAACCCACCCCATCCCGCTCTTTCCCCCCCTCCCAAAAATCCCCCCCCCGACCAGCATCAGGCGCAGCCCCCCTCCCCGGGGCGGGGGTCCCACCTTCCTCGGCGGCGGCTGCATGGTGCTGCGCTGGGTATCCACATCAATTCCCTCCCCCCGGCAGCAGGATGCGGCCCCCGCTGCAGGAGGAGGAGGAGCAGGAGGAGGAGGAGCAGCGGGCAGCGACCGTGTCGCTCCCGGTTCGGGGCGCGTCCCGCCGGGCGGGAGGAGCGGGAGGGAGGGGAAGGAGGGAGGGATGGAGCGGGATGGTGGCGGCGGGGATGGGGGGGGATGGGGGCAGGCGAGGCCGCCTCTTCCTCCCGGGCAGCGCAGCAGCGTCGCGGCGCTGGGGAGCGCGGAACGGGAAAGGGAGGCGGCGGCGCGGGGGGGGGGGAAAGGGAGGGGAGAGACTTCGGGAAAAACGGGGGGAATAGGGAAAAAAAGCAAGGGGGAAGGGGGGAAATAAACGCTGGGAGCGCCCTCGTGCGGACGCGGCCGGGACTGCACCGCCCACGGAGGGACTGCACCGCCCCGGCCGGGATTCACCGCCCACGGCAGGGAATGCACCGCCCACGGCCCGGACTGCACCGCCCACGGCCCGGACTGCACCGCCCACGGCCCGGACCGTACCGCCCCGGCCGGGATTCACCGCCCAGGGATGGGACTGCAACGCCCGGGGCCGACGCCATGGGCTGGTGCGAGGCGGGGGCGTGGCACCTGCGTGTACATGACACGTGGGCATGACACGGTGGACATACACAGGATGGGTGACTGACACGGTGGGCCGCCAGGAGGTCGCTGTGGTTGAACGGTGGTGTTGTTCCCGGTATCGTAAAGTGTGGTGTTTTGGTGAACGGGGAAGTTTGAGGGGGGGTGCGTGCTAGGTGGGGGTGCTCAGGGTTGGGGCGCAGGAGGGGGACATGCGCGGGGTTGGCTGCGGTAGCGCGGTTTGGAACGGGGTCTTTAACGGTTCGTGCAAGGGGGTGCGGCGTTGTGGACAGTGGGGGTTGTATAGGGGGTGTGCATGGGCTGTGGACAGTGGGGGTGCGGGGGGTGTATAGGGTGTGTGCAGGGGCTGTGGACAATGGGGGTGTAGGGGGCGTGTGCAGAGGGTATGATCGGTGCGGTGTGTAAGGGCTGTGCAGGGGTTTGCGCGGAGTGTGCACAAGGGGGGTGCAGGAGTGTGCTCAGTGGGGTGTGTAAGGGGTGCTCAGGGGCTGCAGGGGAACTGGGGCTGCAGGGGTGTGCATAGGGTGTGCAGGGGGTGTGCACAGTGAGGGTGCAGGGGGTGTGTGGGGATGTGCAGGGGATGTGATCGGTGTGCAGGGGTGGGAACGGGGGGTGCACAATGGGGGTACAGGGGGTGTGGACAATGGGGGTGCAGGGGCTGTGCAGGGGCTGTGCGCAGCGGGGGTGCAGGGGGTGTGTGGGGATGTGCAGGGGATGTGATCGGTGTGCAGGGGTGGGAACGGGGGGTGCACAATGGGGGTGCAGGGGGTGGGGACAGTGGGGGTTCAGGGGGCATGTAAGGGGTGCGCAGGGGTGTGCACAGGAGGGGGGTGCAGGGTTTGGGGCGGGTGTGCACCATGGGGGTGCAGGGGAATGCATGGGGGGTGCAGGGACGTGCAAAGGGATTTTCACGGGGTTCACAGGGTCCAAGGTCGTGCTCGGGGGGTGCCCAAGGTGTGTGTAGGGTGTAGGGGGGTGCTCGGGAATTTGCAGAGGGGGGTGAACGCTGTGCACAGCTCGTGCAAACCCTGCACCCCCCTGTGCACGCCCCCAGTCCTTCCTTTGTGCCCCCCTTGTGCACGAGGGTCTGTGCAGAGAGATTTTGGGGTGAGGGTGCACGCGGGGTACCGAGTGTGCTCCTGGGGGTGCGGGAATGCTCCCAGGAGGGTGCGGGGTGTGTGTGGGGCAGTGAAGGAGGTGCCCGGGACGGTGTTGGGGGGTGCTCAGGGGCACAGGGCCGTGCACAGGGGGGCACAGGGAGGTGCACAGGGGAGTGCAGTGCTCCAAGGCATGAGTCCACCACGGCATCACACCCCTGGCTTGGGGTGCGGGACACAGCTCGTGGTACCCAGGGGGTGCCATCACCTTCCCTCCAGCACTCCCGGGCTGCCCAGGCAAAGCAAGAGCTGGGCTTGAGCTCGGGTTCAATTCCACGAGGGACTGGCACCCCCAGAGCCCGGGCACAGCAGTGCAGCGATCCCGTAGCGCTGGCGCCGTATCCTGGTGCATCCCAGGGCACACTGGGAGCAGAGCACCTGGACACGAGCCTTTTGCAGGAGGGCGATTTTAACCAAAGGAAAATCAAATGAAGCCCTGGGAGAGCGGACACAGCCCAGGGGGCACAGCTGGTGTCACGTTTTGCTGGGTGTGAACCAAAACCCCCCCGATCCGACGTGACTTTCGGCGTGTTGCCTCCCCCAGAAGTGAAGTTCCTGGGCTTTGCTTCTTAGCTCTGCCGCAAGGAAATCTCTGAAATATTAAAGTGCATTCGGCTGCTTCCTTGAAGCAAATTGCCAGGGCAGTTTGCAGGCAATTCCCATAATTGCATTTTCCCAAGTGCTCCAGCATTGCTGCTGCTCCTTTATTATTGATGAGCTGTTTTACTCCAGCTCCCGGAAAAATGACCCCTCGCCTTTAAAGATGCTTTAACCATCTTTTTAAAAAAAACCCAAATCCTCAAATGCAACTTGAATTCTCCTTTCTCCTCCAGCTATTAGTTTACTTAGTGCTGCTAATTAGTCTAACTCGTTCCCCCCCCCAGGAAACTTGGAGTGATTAGTGGGATGTGGTGCATCAGGAGACTCTGGGAAAATGTCTTGCATCTCTTGATTTGGGCTGCACGACCTGCAGAGCCCTGAAGTTGGTCTGCCAAGACCATCCCTGTGCTCAAAAAGTCCATCCAAAGCATTTCCTGCATGTGACTGGGAATGTGCTTTGGGAAGACAGAAGAACTGAGTGTAACCTTTAATATGTTTATTAGCTAATTTGTATAGTTTATATATTAAATTTGATATATATTTATGTATCTCATTCTAACCCCTGCCACGGGCAGGGCCACCCTTGGCATAATCATGGAATCATGGAATGGTTTGGGACCCTCAAGCCCCTCCTCCATTATCCTGCAGCAGTTTTCCCACCGTTTGTTTGTCTTCTTCCATGAATAATTGTATTTTCTACACCTGACCACGGATTCCCTGACTCACACAATGCTGCTCGTTCAGCCTGGGTCCTGGAGAATTTCCAGCTGGGATGAGAACTCATAGCTTTCCCACATCTTTATAACCCTTTATAGTCATGATTGAGGGGGAGAAAGACAGGAAATAAAGAAGAGGATCAAAAAGTCAATGGTATAAATGTCTTGAGTGCTGGTTATTTCATCCAAATCCTTGTTTTCAGGGCATCGTTTGAGTTTAAGCTGCACATGCTTTTTAATTTTTTTAAAATTTTAAAAATTATTTTATTTTATATTTTCTGTCAATTTTTATTTATCCAGAATTTATTTTTAAATTTATTATTTTATTTTATTGATGTTTTAATTATTTCACTTATTTTTATCTTTTTATTATATTTTATTTCCTTATTTTATTTGTTAGTTTATAACTTATTTTTCACTTTATTATTATTTTATTTTATTGGCATTTCGATTATTTCATTTTACTTATTTTATCTCTTTATTATATTTTATCTTCTTATTTTATTTGTTATTTAATGTATTTAGACTGTTTTTAACTTTATTATTATTTTATTTTTATTGACATTTAAATTATTTCATTTTACTTATTTTATTTTATGTTTTCTTATTTTATTTGTTATTTAACTTATTTAAAATTTATTTCTGACTTTATTATTATTTTATTGACATTTTAATTATTCTACTTATTTTATTATATTTTATCTTATGTTATTTGTTATTTAACATACTTTATTTTAAACTTTATTATTCTTTTGACATTTAAATTATCTCATTTTACTTATTTTATCTTTTTATTATATATTATCTTTTTAATTTATTTCTTATTTAACTTATTTATAATTTATTTCTAACTTTATTATTACATTTTTATTGACATTTTAATTGCTTTATTTTACTTGGGGTTTTATTATATTTTATCTTCTTTTTTTTTTCTTATTTAACTTATACTTTATTTTTAACTTTATTATTATTATTTTATTTTTATTGACATTTTAATTATTTAATTTTTTTATTTTATTTTATCTTTTTATTCTATATTATTCTATTTGTTATTTAACTTATAATTTATTTTAACTTTATTATTATTATTTTCATTTTATTGATATTTTAATTACTTCATTTTATTATATTTTATCTTCTTATTTTATTTGTTATTTAACTTATAATTTATTTTTAACTTTATTATTATTTTCTTCTTATTGGCATTTTAATTATTTTACTTATTTTATTTATTTCATTTAATTTCTTTTTTTTTTATATGAAAGGGTACAGAATCCAATTCCAGAGAGATACACAACGCTCAGGGAACCCCAACAGGCTGGATACCCCAAAAGCTGCTGGTGACACCCCACAGCTGAAAACAGCAGCGTTTCTCTCATCCTAGAAAAAGAGTTGAGCCAGAAAAGCAAAATTCGGGGAGGAACTTGAAGGAACGGAGCTCACTTGATTCCCATCCTCAGGCAAAGGGATCATGTTGGATCCTGGCTCCTCATGGGATCACTGTGGCCCTGATGGGATTGTTGTTCCTCTTCATTCTCCTGATGGGATCATTGTGCCCCTGATGGGATCATTGTTCCTTTTCATTCTCCTGATGGGATCGTTGTGCCCCTGATGGGATCATTGTTCCTTTTCATTCTCCTGATGGGATTGTTGTGCCTCTGATGGAATCATGTTTCCTCTTCATTCTCCTGATGGGATCATTGTTCCTCTTCACTCTCCTGATGGGATCATTGTGCTCCTGATGGGATGGTTGTTCCTCTTCATTCTCTTGATGGGATCATTGTGCCTCTGATGGGATCATTGTTCCTCTTCATTCTCCTGATGGGATCCCTGTGCCCCTGATGGGATCCCTGTGCCCCGATGGGATCCCTGTGCCCCTGATGGGATCACTGTGCCTCTGGTGGGATTGTTGTTCCTCTTCATTCTCCCAATGGATCATTGTGCTTCTGATGGGATCATAGTGCCCCTGATGGGATCATGTTTCCTCTTCATTCTCCCGATGGATCATTGTGCCCCTAATTGGATGATTGTTCCTTTTCATTCTCCTGATGGGATGATTGTTCCTCTTCACTCTCCTGATGGATCACTGTGCCCCTGATGGGATCGTTGTGCCTCTTCATCCTTCCCCTCTGAATTTAATCCCTGCAGGGGTTTAAACCTCTTGAAGCACAAACCCACTTTGTGTCAGAGGGCTCTCGGCTGCCAGGATTCCCAGGATTCGCAGGGAGCAGACCCGGCGTGTTGGGCCCCGCTCCGGGCAGGGATTAATGCACAGGCAGCTCCTGCTCCAGAGTCTTGGCAGGGAAGCGTTTCCAGCAGCAAATCCCAGCCCTTGCTGATCCAGCAGATGCTGCCTGCTGAGCTGGCAGGAGTTTTCCTGGCAGAGGGATTTGCTCACCAATCAAAACCGTGGCGGGAGGGAGCTGCCAAAACAGCAGCTGCTGGGCTGAGGGGGCCTGGGGAGCTTCCTGAGGGAAAGGCAGCTTTTATATGAAAAATAGGATCTGGAATTGGAGTAAATACGTGTGTGTAGGAGTGTCATGGAATGCCAGAATAGTTTGGGTGGGAAGGGACCTTAAGGATTATTCTATTCCACCCCTTGCCATGGGCAGGGACAACTTCCACTAGCCCAGGTTGCTCCAACCTGGCCTTGGACACTTCCAGGGATCCAGGGGCAGCCACAGCTTCTCTGGGCAACCTGTGCCAGGGTCTCCCCACTCTCCCAGGGAAGAATTCCTTCCCAATATCCCATCTAACCCTGCCCTCTGGCAGTGGGAAGCCATTCCCTGTGTCCTGTCCCTCCAGGCTCTTGTCCCAAGTCCCTCTCTAGTTCTCTTGTATAGTAATATATGGTTTATATTATATATGAATTTTATATGTTTTATATTATATATTAATATACCTGAGTGTATAAGAATATATTTTATATTAAAATCAAATATATAAGTAATAAAAAACGTAATAGATAGATAGATAGATAGATAGATAGATAGATAGATAGATAGATAGATAGATAGATAATAATAATAGATACATAGACAGGCACAACATAGAATCATAGAATCACTTATACTGGAAACCGCATCTAAGATCTTATAGAAATAAGAATAAAAGAATGAAAAAAAATGAAAAGGAGAAAAATAAAAGTATAAAAAATAAAAAAGACAGGGCAAAATTATCCCTAATAAGTAGCCATAACGTCCTGGGGAGTTTCCTTTCCCTTCCCATCCTTTCCCTTCCCTTCCACATCCTTTCCCTTCCCGACCACTCCAAGGAGCAGGTAAAGGCAGAAATTGAGTTTGGGATTATCTGATGGCCATGATTTTGTTCTGAGTGTTTCTTCCAGGGCTTCAAATGCCCTGGTGGCACCTAACCGGGTGTTTCCAGCCTCCAGATGTTGTGCTTCCACATGTTTCCAGCTCCTCCAGCCCTGCTCCAATAAGATGGGGCCAGGTTTTTGCAGATGGAGTCATGGAATCACAGACTATCCTGAGCTGGAAGGCTCCCACAGGGATCAAGTCCAGCTCCTGGCCCTGCACAGGACAGAGTCAGGAATCCCACCACGTGCCCATCTCATCCCTGCATCTGTTGTGGGGGTTCCTTGCACCCCGCACTTCCCGGGATGCCGTGGAATCCTGGAATGGTGGGTCCTGGGCCTGCCTTGGTTGCTCAAACAGTGATGCCCGAGAGCTTTCCCAGCACAGCTGCTCTTTCCCTGAGATTTCCCTCCAATTAATTCATTGATCTGTATTTTCTCCTCTTCATTCTTTCTCCCGGAAATCCCTGCACATCCACCAGGAGGCAAATGCCAGGCTGGGGATGGAGCCTCCAGGCTTTCCCCACGTGGGGGTGCCATGTGGATGGGAATCACACGTGTCCCACAGCCATGGAAAAGGGAAAAGTGACACTGGAGCAACTCGGACTGCTCCTTGGTTTTTTGCCGTAAAAAAAGGAGAAAATCTACGGATTGGGAAAAGTGAGATTCATAAAGCAAGTATTCAAAAAGCAAGGAACTATGTGGATGGGGAAAAATAGATTCCCAGGGCGTGATGCGTTTTTCCGGATCTGGATAATTCCTTGCTGTTTGCATGCCTTGGCATTCCCCGGGGAAAGAAAAATCCCTCTTTGGAGCTTGTCATGGCCTGGTGCAGATTGAGGAAACCTGGAAGCAGCTCTTCAGGAGCCCAGGGGATGGAATCAGCCTCCTCCAGGTTAAACTGGGGTGGAACAACCTGCCCTGCAGCTGAGAGGGCTGCGGGGGGATAGAGGTCCAGCCGAGCTGGAATTGAGCCCGTCCAGCCCTGCCACGTCCTGCTTGGGCCTGTTCCACCACATTTTGGTGAAGGCTGGTCCACCCACCCAGCTTTGTTCCCCATGCTCTGCTGTCCTGGCCTCTCCCCATTCCTCACTTACAGTGTTTACCATACCTGGAGGGGTGACACTGGGATTAATTTCCGTGAGAACACGTTGAAAGTGTAAATATCTCTGAGCAGGGACGCTCGGCAGGTTCGTGGGGTTTGTTTTCCTCCAAGAATTGGCAGCTTTCCTGCTCCTTTTTCTTGCTGCACGTGACCAGAGTGAACATGAGTGTCATTGGAGTGTCATCTGCACATCTGGAGCAGGACTCGGTCTCTGCCCTCTGTCCCATCCTGGGGTGGGACCAGAACTGTTTCCCAGGCTGTCCAGGTGCTTTTAGTGCTCTCAAGAAGCTGTGACTTCTCTCCTGGTATAAATCAAGCAAGTCCCAGCTCAGCCTCCTCCTGTCACTGGTGTTATCTCCCATCCTGGGAGCTGGAGGGGAAGGGAGGAGCTCAGGGTTCTGTCCAGGGAGGGGTGGGAGTGAATCTGTGGGGCTGCCGTGGTCTGGTGTAGGAGTGGGACCCACAAAACAGCCCCACGGGGTCACAGCAAACACTCAGGGGTTGGGGTTTCGATGGAGAGCTGTTCTGCACCAGCAGTACCTCAGCAGGAGGAAGCAGGAGGGCTCTGATGCTGCTGGAGTAGAGCAACCACGGGAAGAGTATCCAACAAGGCTCCTGAGGTTTGGGAGTATTTTGACAGCTGCCAAAATGGGCTCGAGCTGTGGTGCCAGGGACAGGTGCAGGGCCTTCTGCCAAAAGCCCCCCACATTCACCACCTCCTTGTTCCTGCAGGAGGACAAGGGGGAGGGGACACTCGCTGAACTGGACCTACAATTCCCCACAAGGTGCTGCTGTGTTTCCAGGGCAGATGCCCCAGCTTGGTTTCACCTGGCAAGAACCAGCACTGTGCTCCGGGATTGCATTCCCAGAGCAAACCAACGGGCAGTGGGTGGGAAAACCAGGGCACTCAGCACAAAACTGGTCCTTGCTCTGAATTAAAACATTCCTGTGAGTCCTGTGTTGGACAGGCCTTGGAAAAACCTGGTCTAATGGAAGGTGTCCCTGCCCATGCAGGGGAGTCGGAAATGGATGGTCTTTAAGGTCCCTTCCAACCCAAACCATTCTGTGATTCTGTGAGAGAATAGTTTAGGCTGGAAGGGACCTTTAAAGGTCATCAATCCCAACCCTCTGCAGTGAGCAGGGACACCTTCCACTAATCCAGGTTGCTCCAAGTCCCATCCAGTCTGTCCTTGGACACTTCCAGGGGTGGGGCCACCACAGCTTCTCTGGGCAACCTGTGCCAGGGCCTCCCCACCCTCACTGTAAAAAACCTCTTCCTCCTATCTAAGCTAAATCTCCCCTCTTTTAGTTTAAAACCCTCACCTCTTTTCCTATCACAACAGACCCTGCTAAAAGCCTTGTCCCAATCTTTCTTATAGTCCTCACTTAAGTCCTGAAAGCCTTTATGAGAACTTCCCCACATTTGGGGGTTTCCCACACTTTCCTTGGAAGTGCAAGGTGTTGTCAGACTCACAAACTACCCCTCTGGACACGGATCTGATCCCAAAGCAGTGTTTTCCCTGTTTTTCTGGGCACAGTCTCAGTGCCTCCAGCTCTCCTGCTCCAGGAGCAGGTCAGGATGGGACTGTCCCCTCAGTCCAAGGTGTGCATTCCTGCCATAAATTCCGTGTGTGGCGGCTGCTCTCCCCCGTTTGTGGTTAATGTGTAACTGGAAACTGGCTGGGGCACATTTCTGGGAGCACAGAATTATCTGTTCCCTGACAGGGCCATCCCTGCCTGCCCACACTGGGGGTATTTTTATCTGCTGGTGGATGGTATCATGTGAAGGGCGGCAGACGGGGAGGGCTGGGGGTGTTGGAAAGGTGTCCTGGATCCTTCCATTTGACTCCTGCAAGGTGTCCTCAGAGTCTTCTCCTCAGCATGGAGAAGAGAAGGCTCCAGGGAGACCTCAGAGCCCCTTCCAGTGCCCAAAAAGGCTCCAAAAGAGCAGGAGAGGGACTCTGGACAAAGGAGGAATGGCTTCCCACTGCCAGAGGGCAGGGTAAGATGGGATATTGGGAAGGAATTCTTCCCTGGAAGGGTGGGGAGGACCTGGCAAAGTTTGCCCAGAGAAGCTGTGGCTGCCCCACCCCTGGAAGTGTCCAAGGCCAGGTTTGATGGGGATTGGAGCCTAATTAATCATCATAAAAATCATATTCCAGTGGTGGGAGGGACTATTGATCAGGGAATGTACTGAGAGGACAAAGGGTAATGGTTTTAAATTGCCAGAGGGCAGGGTTAGGTGGGATATTGGGAAGGAATTTTTCCCTGGGAGGGTGGGGAGGCCCTGGAATGGATTTCCCAGAGAAGCTGTGGCTGCCCCATCCCTGGAAGTGTTAAAAAATGTGTAAATAAGGCACTTGGAACTTGGTTTAGAGTTGACCATGGCAGTGCTGGGTTAACAGTTGGACTTGATGATCTTACAGGTCATTTCCAACCTTATCAATTTTATGATTCCAAAGAACCTTCCAACCTGAACCATTCTGTGATTCTGTGATCCCTGCAGGGCAGCTGAGGAAAATTCCTTCTTGGACAGAGAGAGTGAATGATCACCTGAAGGGAGATTCTACAAAAACGTGTCTGAGAGCAGCTTTGGGGAGCAGGAAACAGGACTCAAGGCTGTTGTGTGGCTGGGAGGAGATGTGGGAAGCCCTTATCCCAGCCCAGGGAAAGGCACTGTTGGGTTGCTTTCTGCAGGTGTTCAGGAAGGACACCAGGCCCCTCCAGCACTGGATGGTTTCCAGAGCAGACAGGAGATGATCAGGAGGGCTGTGGGGAGAGCTGGTGACCCCAGAGAGGAGGGCTGGTGGAGATGTTGTTATCAGAGCACTGCTCTGCCCGTGGGCTCGGCTGCACAGGGGCTGTATCAGCCCTCAGCTGCCTGGGCTGGACACACATGGCTCCTTTCCAGTGTTCCCCACTTGGCCACATCCCACTGCACCCCAGTTATCAACACCAGCCACCCCCACCACCCTGGCACTGGGGTTCCCCTGGTGCTTTCACCCCCAGTCACCCTGGCCAGCCTTCGTGTCTCTGGTTCTGCTCTCCTCCCGCAGCCAGGGCAGGGAGGAAGAGGCAGGGTCCTTCCTGGAGACAGGCCCCTTCCCACCCCAAACATTCCCAGCCTTGAAGCCCAGGAGGGCTGCTGTTCAGCCAAGGGGAAATGCAGGCCTTGGGGTCTGGATGCAGCCTCCAGTCATGGAATCATGGAATGGTTTGGGTTGAGAGGGACATTAAAGCCCATCCAGTCCCACCCCTGCCATGGCAGGAACACCTTCCACTCTCCCAGGTTGCTCCAACCTGGCCTTGGACACTTTCAGGGATCCAGGGACAGCCACAACTTCTCCAGGCAACCTGTGCCAGGGCCTCCCCACCCTCACTGTCGCTGTCTGATCCTTTTCCTTTAATGCTTTTAATTCCCTTTAATTCTTCCCCAGGAAGTGGGTGAGGCCCCAACACCAACCATTCCATCCCGTGGCACACAGATGGAGCCTTGCTGAGGTTTTCCTTGCTGGGACAAGTTGTAGGAGGCAAGAGCATCATCCCATCACTGTTGGTTCCTCCAAGGAAGAGCCTGTCCCTGGGTACCAGTGAAGGAAAGGAAACAGGGATGAAGCTCCAAGAAGCCTCCCTGGGGAACTATGGCCTTTGTGGACCCGGCTCAGGAGGGAGCACTGGCTGCAGACAGGAGGAGAGGATATCAAGATGGGTGAAATCTTGGAGTTCCCCACCCTCTGCCAGGGAAAGGGAGGAAGTGAAAGTGGGCACGGAGCTCCAAGTGTGGCATAACCCAAAATCAGCACTTTTTTCCCCATCCTGTGTGTAGGCCTGGCACGTTCCTGCAAGAGGATGGGGGTGGGACAGACGTGGGTAGAGCTGGGCCCTGGCACACAAAGGGGAACCAATATGAAGAAGTGGTGGGAGCAATGTGCTGATGTGTCTCCAGCTGATTTAATTCCTAGAAACTCCACAAAGAGCTGCATCTACTTCCCAGAGATGATGCTCCTTGGTCAAACATCTTGTTCTCTACAGCAAAGTGACCACAAAGCACCATCCTGAGAGCAGAAGTGGTTTATCCCTGCTGTAAATGAGCAAAGACCCAGAGATCAGCCCCACTCCTGCCAGATTTTCTCATTCTGCTCCTTCTTTTTGCCAGTGGAATGATGTTGTTTGGAGGGGGGAGGCTTTGAGATGTGTGGAGAGGTGGAAATCCTAAAATTTCAACCAAAGGGCCCCAGAGATTTTTATTCTCCATGCACTGAGAAAAGACATTCTGGCTGTAATTACCAATCAGAGCATTTTAATAATAATAATTTATTATTATTAATAATAATAAGTAATTATAAGTAATAATAAGTAATAATAATAAGTAATAATTGATTATTAATAAGTAATCCCCTAATTTACACCCCAATGTAAAAATAGAGATGTATTGAGTGGGCTGAGTTTTCTGTGAGCACATTTGAGGTGCTAGTTTTAGGCTGAGCAGCTGAAAGCAGCAGTAAAACCTGTGCAAACACTAATCCAGTGCTGATTTCTCATCAGTAGGAAAGGCAGAACAGCCTCACGTTGCTCTCCCAAAGATGAGTTTGTTCAGCCTCAACAGATTAACACCAACTCCCTGACAGCACTAAATTGGGGCACTTGGGGACATGGTTTAGGGTGTTGGGTTAGTGGTTGGATGATCTTAGAGGGCTTTCTCACCCTTAATGATTCTATGATTCCACATAAACCTGGGTTAACTGTGCTGGCTGAAAGGCAGCTGGGTTTATACACCACCTGCATAAAAGCAGCCCCTCTCCACTAGGAAAAACTGGGATTTTCCAGAGATAAATTGCTTTTTCTGCTCCTGCTCAGTGAAAGGTTCTTCTTCTCCAGGAAGGGTTGACAGGGAACAGTGGCAAACCCAATGACCAGGCCAGGGAGTGAGTTTTCATCTCTGAGTCACAGGGGAAACGAAACAGGAATTTGTGTTGGTTTTGAACTCCATGAAATGCTTAATCTGTTCACTTTGCCTGTTCACGAATGCAGATCTGCCATCTGGAAAGTCCAAGAACTCAGAGGCAAAAACATGGGCTTAGTTAACCCTTGTACTGGCCCCTCAGCTTACAGGGAGAAGATGCACATCTGGGAATGTGTGGATTAACAAAGCTCAGGAGAAGAGCTCTGGAGCCAGGCTGGGAGAGCTGGGGGGGTTCACCCGGAGAAGAGAAGGCTCCAGGGAGAGCTGAGAGCCCCTTGCAGGGCCTAAAGGGGCTCCAGGAGAGCTGGAGAGGGACTGGGGACAAGGGATGGAGGGACAGGACACAGGGAATGGTATCAAATGGAAAGAGAGAAGGTTTAGGTGGGATACTGGGGAGGATTCTTGGCTGTGAGGGTGGGGAGGCCCAGGCACAGGCTGCCCAGAGAAGCTGTGGCTGCCCCTGGATCCCTGGGAGTGTCCAAGGCCAGGTTGGAGCAACCTGGGCTGGTGGAAGGTGTCCCTGCCCATGGCAGGGGGTGGGACTGGATGGTCTTTAATGTCCCCCCCAACCCAAACCATTCCATGATTCCCTGATCTGGCCAACATTTGCAGGAGCTGAACTGTGCCATGAAGCCCAGGCTCTCCCAGGTGGGCTCATGGCATCTAAAACGTGCAACACAAGCTTTGCCATCCTTTCTCTCTGCTGCTGCCACCACGGGCACCTTTCTCTGCTGCTGTTTGCTCTCCTGCATGCCCAGACTCCCAGAAATGCCAGGCAGGGCTGGCTGTGGTGTCTGACTCACTGGCTGTGCCACGCTTGGCAGGGCCCAGCTCAGGCTGGGACACGACAGGATCCCGGCAGTGCAGGAACGCCCTGAGCAGCCCCATGCCATGAGCACCCAGCTCCTGGCTCTGGGATAGCACCTGGGGGGCTCTCTGGGGAGCACCTTGACTTGCTGGAGGCAGGGCTGCCTGAAGACCTGAAGAGGAGCAGGAAAATCTCCATCCTTGCAGTCAAGCCTGTCCTTGACACAGCCTGGGCTCGTTGAAGGTCAGGCTTGGAGCAGAGAGCCCAGATGACCCCCCGGCCCCAGGTATTCTGTGCTGAAGTCTGGGCTCACATGGACAAGTTCTCCTGGCAATCAGTCCCCCACGGTGAGGCAGAGAAGCCCCCCCAGGACCTGGGGGATATGAGTTAGTGGTTCCAGGACACCACAACCCCGTGGTTGCATAAGCTGGGATGAACTTTGCAGACACAGAGCATCTCCATGCCCTGGGTGAGATGGACCTGCCAGACAAGGGCGGGAAGGAAACACTGCCTGGGGGTGCAGGTTGCCCTGGCCAGGACGTGGGAGCATTTTTTTGTCCCCTGAGCTTTCCTTTCCCGGTTACAAAAGGCATTTCCCAGGGGAAGTCTGTCCCTTGGATCTGATGAGGCAGTCTGGGCTGGTCGGTCCCCTCCTCTGGTCTCACTAAGCCCTAAATGCAGCCCTTTGCCTCACCCATGTTTTTGTCAGCCCTCTGTGGTTTCCCCTTATCCCACTCCTCCCCAAAGGCCCTCTCATTCCTCACTGCCATCCTGGGGACACCAGCTGCATGGGGACCCCAAATGAGGGTGGCATTGGGTGGCACAGGGCCATGGCCCTGTCCCCAGAGAGCATCTGGTCATGCAGGTGTTGCCATGTGCTGAGATGGTGCCCACAAGAGCTGGATTTGAGCTGGGAGGCCCTTGTGTCAACAGGGCCTTGTGTCAACTGTCAAACAGTTATTTTCATAACTGAACTACTTTTATTATGTTATGTTTCAGTTAATGTTTTTAAAGTGCAATTCAATTGTCAATAAAGCCTTTAAAAATCTTTATTAAAAAAAAATTATTCTTACAGAATAAAGTCCCCTCTAAGTAATAAATCTGCTTTAAATTTAGTTCCAGCTCCTTGCTGAGGTGCCACCTTGTTCCAGGCACTCAGGTTGACATGATATTTATAACTGCTACACTGCAGTCAATTTTGGGACAGGCAAATCTGGGGAAATCAGGACAGGACAACCCTAAAAGTGGGATCTCCATGAAACTCTGGATAAGGAAGAACTTTTCTGTGAAGGTGATGGAGCACTGGAATAGGTTACCCAGGGAGGGTGTGCAGTCTCTCCCTGGGGATATTCCAAAGCCATCTGGACACAATCCTGAGTAACTTACCCTTGGGGATCCTGCTTGACCTAAGGGGGAATGAGGTAGGAAGTGTTTCCAGGCGGCTGGGACAGGGCTCAGGGACACCATCCTGGGAACCTGGGAAGAGAGCCCTTTGGATAAGGAGCTGGCAGCCCTGAGGCAGCCCCAAGTGCTGGAGAGTGCCCACAAGACCTTGGCACACACCCATAGGGAGCATGAAACTCCTCTCAAATCTAACCACAAACTCCCAATGACTTTTCCTTTCTCTTGCCTGATGATGAAACACCCTGAACTCCTCGGGAAGTGAGTGGGAAAGCTGGGAGGAGAAGGGATGGGAAGGGTTAACCCAGTTTCTGGCTGTTGATCCCACAGAACCAATGTCCCCCTGCAGCTGCACTCCCGAGCCCCTCTCCTGCACGCTCCAGGGAGGGCTGGAGGACCAGGGCAAACTCAAGAGCTCTCTCAGGCTCCATCGCTCTTGTAACCACCTGCATGATGGAATGGGAATGCTCAGGGAGTTTGGGAGCAGCACCAGCTTGGGGAGCACCTTGACTTGCTGCAGGCAGGGCTGCCTGAAGACCTGAAGAGGAGCAGGAAAATCTCCATCCTTGCAGACAGTTAAGCCTGTTCTTGACAAGGTCTGAGCTCGTTGAAGGTCAGGCTTGGAGCAGAGAGCCCAGATGACCCCCCAGCCCCAGGTGTTCTGTGCTGAAGTCTGGGCTCACATGGACAAGCTCTCCTGGCAATCAGTCCCCCACAGTGAGGCAGAGAAGCCCCCCAGGACCTGCTAACAGGGGTGGAGGGATGGGGGAACAGGACCCTGAGCACCAGGGACCCCCTGCTCCATCCATGCTCCACCTTCTGCTATCCCAGGTTGCTCCCAGCCCCGTCCAACCTGGCTTTGGACACTTCCAGGGATGGGGCAGCCACAGCTTCAGGATGACCACAGATCCCTCCCCCTGTGGGGACATTCAGAGGTTTCCCTGGACTCCAGGGCTCTGCTGAGCTGGTCAGCATGAGCAAAGAGCCTTGCCCAGAGTTGCCCATCAGCTTTTCCTACTGGTCCAAGCTGTTGCCATCACCCCATAGCCATGGAGGGACAGGGATCACGGAGCCAGGGTGGTGTGGAGGATCAGCGCCGTCCCAGGGATTCCCCAGCCCACCCTGTTGGCCCTGGGGGACACATGAAGAAGCAGAGCATTGTATCCCAAAATAGCTGCCTTGTTCCAAAGGAAAGGTTGGTGCAGTGCCAACCTATAGGGTTCCATGAGAGCAGGAGGGTTTCCTCCTGCTGCAGGAAGGTGAGTGACTCACTCCTATGGAAACTGGAGGCAATCCCTCTCCCTGGTGAGTGTCTATTTGGAGAGAAATCTCCATCCACTTCCCTTCCAAATACCTGCTCCTGAAGTTATCTCTGCCTGGCCTTTCCTTATCAGATGATCTGTTTATTCTGACAATCACAAAGCCCTGAGGGCTCTGTCTGTGCCTCCAAGCACATCCCAAGGCTTTGCCATGGTCACCCCATGAATGACTCACTGAAAGGGAGAACTTGGACAGTCCCCTGGAATCACCAGGAAGCACCTGGGAGCACTGGGCTAAGGGAAGGGTCTTCCCTACCAGGAAGAGGTAGATCCCAGTGACACTGAGACGTCTGTTGTTCCTACACAAGCCTGTGGTTCAGTTTAATGACAGTGACCAGCCCAAGGGAGATGGTGGCTTCAGGGTCCAGACCATGTCCAGGGTGTCCTTCAAGCTGCTGCTGAACCCTGATCCCTGTCCAGGCTGCACCAAGTTGGTTGGGACAAACCTTGAAAGGGAGCAAAGCCATCACCTGTTTTCCTTGGGTCCATCTCTCCCTGCAAACCCAGAGCTTTCCCCTTCACTGCAAACGGGCTGGGAAGTCTCTGCTGATGACCAGCCGTTCACTTTTCAGCCTGGAAAAGGCCAGCTCAGCTTTCCTGATCCAAAAAGACCTGCCTGAATGGCTAAAAGGAAGATCAAGACCTGGCTTGCATGGCATGGGACCCCCTGTATTGAAAGGCCCTTTGGTCTCTAAATGCCTAAGTCAAACACATGTTCATATTAAATCAGCAAAAAATAATAATACACAGGGCAGAGACTGTGGGGAAGAATCATGGAATGGGTTGCGTTGGGAGGTACCTTAAAGAACATCCAGTTCCAACCCCAGCACACCTTCCACTAGCTCAGGTTGCTCCAAGCCTTGTCCAACCTGGCCTCGAGCACTTCCAGGGATGGGGCAGCCACAGCTTCTCTGGGCAACCTGTGCCAGGAACAGAATTAAATGGAAGGATTGTCTGTGGGGTCTCCCCATGGATCCCTCTAACACAGGACACTGGTCTTGGCAAAGCTCCCCACGACTCCCCCAGTTTGAGACAGAGACTGGGGCCCAGTGCAGAGGACAAACTGCAGGTCCCACTGTCCTTCCTCGCCCCCCTCTGTGTCACAATCGACTCCCTCTCTTTCCCAGGGGATATTCCCGGGGGATAACGGGATCATCACTTCTCTTCCCCTTCCCTCTCTCCTTGCCTACACACCCTCTGCTCCTTAGGCCCAGCTTATCCTCTCACTTAGAGCTGGCCTAACCAATACCCACTTCATTAAGCACTCAATTACTCTTTACTTGTATTTAACTTGGAAACCCCTTCCTTTGATTCCAGGACTTGTTTGGGCAAAAGCACACACGGGACCAACTGGAAGAGCTGGTCAAACAAACACTGTCGCCTCCAGAGCCTGTTTTGCAAATCTGGACTTCCCAGGGCAGCTTGGCCAAGAGCTGGAAGGAGATTTGCAAGGAATTTTGTTTGGCCAGGAGGAATTGGCCTCCGTTTAGCTCAGAATTGCTGATATCTCACCGAGGATGTCAGACCTGCTGCTGGCGACAAACCCACTCCCAGCCAGGGGATGTCCAGCACTGGGAGCACACACAGAGCACCGGGAGGCTTTTGCTCCATGTCAGTCCCGTCTGTGATGCCAGTCTGAGGGCCTCTGGATTAATCCCTGGAACGTGACCTTTAAATGCTGGGAGTGGTGGGAGAGATATTTTAACTGCGGTGGCAAAGGTCCAACTAAGAAACACCAGCCAGGCCCTAGATAAGAATATTGGCCTCCTGACAATGATTCCAGCTGGGAAGGAGCCTCAGGGCTGGTCTCCCTCCTGGGAGGTGGGTTACGTGGGGTGGACACGGGAAAGAAAGTGCTTCCAACCTCGCTTGGTTAAACCAAATCCACATCCATGATGGAACACACACCGTCAGCCTGGAGAAATCCACGGGGATTTCCCACCTTCCTTCCTTGCTCCAGCCCTGGCCAAGGAAATAGGGGTTGGTCACATGGCTCTGCACTCCTGAGGGTGGGTACCATGAGCCCAGTTTGAGTTTAATTGGTGTTTTAAATGAGAAAATGGGGGAAAATGCAAAAAGAAAAAATAATCTTGATGTTAGGAGAGATTTGAAAATGGAGCAGCTGAGTTGCATCCATCCTCTGCAGGGAGGTTTTCCTGCTAAGGGCTGTGGAATCCCTATCCCTGGAGGCATTTAAAAGCCGTGTGGATGTGGCACCTGGGGACATGGTTTAATGGTGGCAGTTCTGGGGAACTCCATGGTCTTAAAAGTCTTTTCCTGCCTCAATGATTCCATTGTTTTTAGCAGCCCTAATGTTGGTTTGCTGCCAACAGAGTTTGTGTCCATGGGGAAGGTGCTAAAGGATGAGTTGAGTGGAAGAGGAGGCCACCAACCTTCTTCCAAAGGGCAGGAAGCAGGATGGGTCACTCAGGAGGGGTGTTTGGGGCATTGTGGAGCTGTGATGGTGCCCTTACCCATCAAATCAGGGGGTGTTCAGTTCGGGGTCTAAAGAGAGACTTGGTGTGATTCTTTCACCCTATTTGGAATATGAATTTAGATGGAATCCCCAGTGGGCTCCATGCGTGGGCTGGACTCATTGGGGCTGACAAAACCTCTTGTTTCCTGGGCTGAGCTGGACAAGGAGCTCCCCCAGCACGTGGCACCCACAGGGAGCAGCAGCTTCCCGGGCTCCACACGTCCATGTGTGCTCCCAGTGCCATTCCCTGGGTCGTCTCAGCGGGAATCCCCCTGAGGATGCAAATGTTGTTTTGGAGCAGGAGGGGAAGGAAGTGACTTCAAAAGTGAGCACAAGGGGTTTTTTTTGGAAACAAAGGGATTCCAGGGTGGGACCTGTGCTGGTCCCCGTGGTCTCAGTGCTGGGAGCTGAGAGCAACAATAATGACCCACAAAACTGCTGTAAAGTGGTTTTTCCCCCAGCATTGCTGGGAATTTGCTCCTGAATCCCTCTGTGGTTCCTGTCTGCCAGTCCTTCATGAGAGATAGGTAAAAAAACATCCCTTGAGCCACTTTCCAGCTGGAAGAATTCCAATGTGGTGCCAGGCTGTGTTTGCACCTTCAGTCAAGCACTGACCCCCCCAGATTTGGGGGGCAATTGACCCCCAGGGTCCAGCTGCCCATGCCCACTGTGTCCCACCACGCTGCTCCCAGGGCTCCATGCGTGGTGGGGCCTGTCCTGCACAGCTCTCCAGCAGCTCTGCAAAGAGAGCAACGAGCCTTTTCCAGGAGAGCCTCCCCACCCCAGCACTATTTTAGGCTCGGACCATGAGGTGGATGGGTCTCTGCTGCTGGTTTTAGGAAGGCTTGGTTTCTGGACATGTGTTTACCTGTGTCATTGAACACCAGGATCAGTGCAGAACCTCTTCCAGCAGCACCAGCCATGCTGGGGGAAAGTTCTCTCCTCCTGGACACCTTTTCCAGCATCTCCTGTTCTTGCAACTCACTCAAAGCCTCTTGAGTAAGACCTCGGCTGTTGGGTTTTTTTTTTCAATCTCTGTCTTATTTACTATTCTCTAGGCAGTCCCAGAGGGAGGTGCAGAAGAGGAAATGAAATTTGGCAGAAAGCTCAGCATGTCTGCTTGAAGAAAGCCATCAATGGGGTCAGCAGCAGCAGAGCTGCCCCTGCCAGAGCTGACTCTGAGGGGTTTTGTGGCTTTGCTGTGATCCCCCTTCCCTCCCTGCAAGTCTGGGAACCCACAGCACACGTAGGCCAGGCCGATGGGTTAATTTTAACACACTGTGATGTATTTATTTACAGTCTTCATAGACGCAACATTGTTGGCCACAACAGGATGCTCCTGTTTCGGGAGCCAGCTGCCTCAGCACCTTTGCAAGCACCATCCTGAGGGAGGGGGATGCCCTTGGAGGCTGCAAACACATCCCAAAAAAACCTGGGTTCTGTAGGAGCTGGGAGGAAACGTGAGAGGCACCTCCATCACCCTGGTGCTCCGGAGCCCTGAGGAGGAGGGCTGGGGAGCTCAGGGGGGAGGAAACGAAAGCTGGGCTAAAAAAACCCAACCCAACTGCTGGTGGAGGAGAGAACACACCCAGCTGGCCAAAGCCACAGAGCAAAGCCCTCTGTGCACTAATGTGGACAAGTGTCACTGTTTACAGCTGCTTCCAGACAGCACCACGAGCATCGGGTCCCCTCCAAGGGCCTCTTCCCCAAACTGCACCAGCCCCGGGCAGCAAAGGTCCCCTGTGCCCTGTTTGCACCCACCTGGGAGGTCTCCTCGAAGGGATTAGTGGGAAAAGGGTGGGAAGTGCCTCTCTGAGCTCAGCGCCCACCCACCAGCACCTCTGGGGTGGCAGGAGGAGATTCATACAGAGCACCGAGGGATGGACAGAGGTACAGCATGAGGAGAAATGGCCTCAAGTTACACCAGGGCAGGCTTAGGTTGGATATTTGGAGACATTTCTTCCCTGAAAGGGTGGCCAGGCACTGGGAACAGGCTGCCCAGGGGAGTGGTGGAATCCCAGCCCCTGGAACTGTGCAAAGAACCTGCAGGTGCGGCACTTGGGGGCGTGGGTTAGTGGTGCTGGGTTTACAGTCAGACTCGATCTTAGAGGGCTTTTCCAACCTTATTCCAGCCCCAACTCC
The DNA here is from genome assembly GCF_003945595.2 of Pipra filicauda. Classification (NCBI taxonomy): domain Eukaryota; kingdom Metazoa; phylum Chordata; class Aves; order Passeriformes; family Pipridae; genus Pipra; species Pipra filicauda. The sequence continues at coordinate 21,825 of NW_024104849.1, forward strand.
CACCTCCAACTAACCAAGCCTATTTTGAAGCTCCTTGGCTGCTGGGAAGGTGCTCCCATGTCTCCAGAGCAGCCAGTGGGTACCAGCCCCACCTGACCCCGTTGGCACCATGAGCAGAGGCTTCATTCTCCAGCTGGGTAGGCTTTTGCTGCCCCTCATATACCCTTCAAAGTTGCTGATGGTCCTGAATTAGGGCATCCTGGAGGGAAAATGCAGCCACCCTGCGAGGCAGCAAAATCGGAGCTGCTCCCACGGAATGTACCTCCTGTTCCCATGGGATGTGCCCCCTGCATCACACAGGGCACATTTCTGCCTCCCAGTTAGGTGGCTGGGCATCTTGCCAGCCAAGAGACCACGAGAAGTGACCAAGCCACGTTGGATCAGGGCATCAGTTTGCACTGGCACAGATTTAGATGAACATTCACCCTCTCCTCTCCCACCAGCCAATGCCAGGCAGGTCTGCAGGCTCAACCCGACAAATCTGCAAACCTTCCATCCTTTCTTCCACTAAGACTTTAAAAAAACAAGCAGTGAAAAGAGATTTGATAGATCCCAGCTTGTCTCAAGCCCTTCTGGTGTCTCCCTGCGGGTTTTAGCTGCACCCATGGGTGCAGCACAGCAGGGCTCTGCCGTGGCCACCCAGCTCCTCCCATTCCTGTATCACATTCCTCCCCACTAGTCAACATGGAAATGTTTTGAAAGTGTCTTAGAAACCTGCCCTGCTGCCAAAACAGCTGAAAAATGAAGCCGTGGAGGGAACTGTGGGGCCGCTTTCCAGGTCGGCTCGCACGGGTCTCGCCGCCGTGTTCTGCTGCTGCAGCTGCACAAATCATTCCCTTCTCAATGGGATTTGAAACATCTGCCTCTTCCTTTGGCTTCTTTGAGCCGCTCTGGAGCTGGGAAATGGAGATTTGGGGGCAGGGAGGCTCTTGGTTTGGGTGCCCTGGGTAATAGGTGAGCGTCACCTGCATGAAGGGCAGGAATCAGGAGGGTGGGTCAGGGTGGGCACCCTTCACCCTCCTCCCGTGTGCCTCCTGCCCAAACGAGTGGGAAAAGGTGAGAGAAAGCAAAAGGAGGGAAAGGAAAGGCTTTTCCTTGCAGTGGGCAGTGAGGCTGGGAAGCTGCTGGGACTTCAACCAGGCTTGGAACAGGTCTGATGGGAAGAGGACTCTCCAGGGGACCACTTTCCTGCTCCAAACAAGCTCTTAGAAAAACATCTCCTCTTGCCTGTGGAAGCATCCAGCAACCAAAGCACTCCGGAGGTCGTGGCCATAATTAATCACCCTTGGAGATGAAAAAGGCGCCTTCCTCTTGTTTTTGAGCCTTTTGGCTTCATCTTGTGGTGGAAGATCTGCGGGTGTTCAGCCCTTGGAGGACCAGGCTGGGGGAGACGGCGCCAGGCAAGGGCTGCTGAGCAGCAGCAACCCCCCCACGGGTCACAAACAAGCCTCTGGAAATCATCCACAGCTCCATCCATCACCCCTGGACATAGTCCCTCCTTCGGAGGGAGCCTGGGTGAAGGATTCGGGGGATGAAACCAAGGTACTGTGGGCCGGTTAACCCAACCTTTGCCCAAGAAGTGCTTCCCAATCCAGGAGAGGTGGGTTTAACTGGGCACCCAGGGCACTTCACCTCACTCAAGAGCTCTGCCCAGGCATCTCCCTCTGCGCAAGCAACGAGCTTGTCCTTCCTCCTTATCAGCCCCAAATAGCTGCGACGTGATGTATTGTTTTCCCTCCTTAAACAAATTACATCAGAAGGAGGAAACGGGCATATTTTTTTCCCCTTCTTTTCTGGCAGGGATGTCCATCACCAAGATCTGTGCAGCCGCATTTCCGTGCCAGGCCTTCATATCCTCCTCCTCAGCCGGCTGCTGCTTTCTGCTGCTGAATAATAGATGGCACTGGTGCCCTTCCCCCTCTCCATCGGGGGCTTTGTGGTCCTCTCCCGGCCGTATCCGAGGAGCCCCTCCACGGAATGAGATCCAGCTGGAGCAGGAGGATCTGGCTCCCACCCAGGGCCGCAGATGGGGAATGCACGGGGGAACCCACGGCCGTGGAAAACAACGGGGCCACCTGCATGTGAATCAGTGGGGCTTGTTCTCCAGCCCCAGCCCGGCCAGGGAACCTCCAGCCCCCCCCAGATTTGGAGGTTTGTCGCCCAGGTGAGTGAGCCCCACTGGGGAGGTGGGGTTGGACCTGGCCATCATCCCTCGGGCAGCAGTCACCCGCAGGGAGAGGGTGGTGGCCCTCCAGAGCTTCCTGCAGCTTCTTGGGAGGCTGTGTTGTGCCAGGACACAGCAGGGACAGACTCCAGAGATGATATGGGGGCCATGACCTCCCAGCTCACACCCACAGAACCCAAACTTGATATATTTCCTAGAAATTTAGGGCAGGCTACAAAGGTGTGGGAGGGCCCTCCACAGCTTCCCAAAGCTTCTCGGGAGGCCTTGTCCTGACAGGGATGAATGGAGACAGATCCCAGAGCATCTCCACAGAGGGATTTGGCAGACACAACCTCCCAGCTAACACCCACAGCACCCAAACTCTATTTCCTAGAAATGCAGGGCCCTTGAAGGACTTCTCTTCCACAGGATGGTCCAATACCCCTTATGTTTCTGTGGATGTTTTGCATCCCAGCAGAGGGATTCGGACAGGTCTGCTCCTCCCTGGGGGAGCTGGAGCCCCGTTTGTGGCTGAGCCCAGCCCCCCGCAGTTCCCAGGAGAGCAATAGTAAACAATGTCCTTTGTAACACCCACAAATTGCTGTTCAGGAGTTTGTTTCTGCCTCTTTTCGGTATCGCCGTCCCTGGTCCCGTCCCCGGGGGGGCTTTGGGGGGCGATCATCCCTCTCCCGTGTCAGCCCTTGGAGGACTGACATTCCTGGAGGATGGGGGGTTCCTGCCTTAGCCCGTATCCCGTTCCCGTTCCCGGGGGTCAAGGGAGGAGCGGTCGGTGCCCGATCCCGCTCCCAGCCCTGATCCCATCCATACTCCCATTCCCGGCGGAGGGAGCGGGGGGCTCCTGCTCTAGCTCTAATCCCGGTCCCATCCATGGTCCCATCCCGGCTCCTGTTCCGATCCCAACCCCTGCGGGGGATGTCCCGTCCCTGTCCCAGCCCTAATCCCACCGTGTCCCCATCCCGGCAGGAGCATTCCTGTCCCGTCCCGGGGGTGGGGGCGGTCCCAGCACTGGTGGGGGCGGTCCTGGCCCCGGTCCTGCCCCGTTCCCAGTCCTGTTCCCAGCGCCGGGAGGGCGGTGCGGCCCCACCCCCGACCCCGTCCCGGCTCACACGCGGCGCCGGGACCGGGACAAGGAGCGGGGCAAGGAGCGGACCGGGCATGGCGCTGCCTCCGCCGCCCTCCTGAGCGGGGCCATCGGCTCCGACCCCGGCACCGACCCCCGGCACCGACCCCCAGCTCGGCATCGCCCGGTGAGCGCGGTGGCAGCGGCCGGGGGGACAGTGGGGGCACAGGGGGGGGATAATGGGACCGTGGCGGGACAATGGGATGCGACAGGGAGGGACGGTGGGGAGGCGACCCCCGGGGTCGGGTGGGAGCGGGGACATGGGTGGGGGACACACGCACAGACGGGTGGGACGCACACATGGGTGGGGGACACGCACACTCACGTACACGCATGGGTGGGACACGGACACACGGACACACGGACAGACCGACACACACGCACACATGGGGTGGCACTTGCTGCGGGGTGGGTGCCACGGGTGACAGAGAGTCCCCACGCACCCAAAGTGGGGAGCGGGACACTGCACGGGCAGAGCCGACCCCCGTTTCTCCTCGCATCCCCACAAACTGCCTGGACTACCACTCAAACTGCCCCAAAAAACCCAAAAATGCCCCCAAGCCGGGGGCTGGGAGCAGCAGCCCGCGCCCAGCCGCTGGCAGGAGCTGCCGAGCCGTGCACTCGAGGAAGCTCCTGCTCCCTTTGCTCCTCTTGGCCTGATTCATTTGATTTTTTATGCATTAATTCACGATCATCTCTTTGCCGCTCGGTTTCTCCCCTCCCGGGGGAATTCACTGGCTGTTTATCCGGGATTTCCCGTACACACCTCTGCTCAAAGCCGTGGAGCTCACTCCCTGCTTGCTCCAACGTGTGTTTTTCCACCTCTTTGCATGCTTGGGTCCCTCTTTAAACTCTTTAGGGGTGTTTTAATTTACACTGGAATGGGTGACACTCTGATTTCAAAACCTTTGACTCCTTTTAGCAGCTCCTAACCCCCAAAACGCCCTTCTTTTCCCCCAGACACCCTTCTTTCTCAGAGCTGGGCACCGCCTGGCATCACTGCAGGAACAACTTTAAGGGCAAAATGTCAAATTTCTCCTTCTGTTCCAGTTTTCTTATCAGGTTCTTGCAAAACCCATTTGGCAACCCACTGCCTTCCTGTGCATGAGGTGAGGAGCAGCAAACCCTGCTCTTGTGGGGCCACTGACACTGGGGGATGGTGCCCCTGGCTCAAGGTCACTGCTGCCAAAATTGGGCTCTTTTGTACCAATTTCCTCTTATTTCTACTCAAGCAAAGGGAAGTTCAGCCTCGACGCCTGATGGGTTAAGGAGGAGACCCCTAAATATACCAAACCTTGAAGCACGGCCGTGTTTTGGGGTTTAGTGGTTTCTAAAACCCCCAGAAGTATTTTGGACTGTCATGGCACTGAGTGACTTTATCCTGTCTCTGCCCAGTGCGATTTTTATCTCCGGCTCTTGACGTGGAGCCAAAACCATGAATAGTTGGCCGGCACTGGAGCGTGCTGGGGCCACACTGGGCTCCCTCCTCCCTGCTCAGCACCCCTCAGGAAACCAGGCCACAGAGCAAAGACCCTGTGGCTTCCATGGAGGAGAAAATCACCCCCCAAAGTCCACCCCATGGCGGTGCTTTGGCTTCCCGGCGACTCTGGTGCCGTGGTGGAGCCTGATAATTGTGTTATCCGAGGTCTCTGGTTATCTCCCAGAAGTTTGGGGTTGCCAGGGTGGTTGTGGGGTTACTGGGTGGCTCCCTTGGGCTGGTAGGTCTCCGTGGAAATGTAATTTCTCCCAGATATGGAGCTTGGAGGGGAAAACAGTCACCAAAAAGCAGGGGATTGATGCAAAGTGGTCCCACGCTCATCTCCGGGTCCAGCTGTTGCTTCCTCCAGCGAGCACCAGAAAATCATGGAGGGCAAAACCAAAGCCAAATTCCTGGTATAAACACCTCCAGGAAGCCTAAAAGATGCAAGTGTCCCATTTTTCATGTGCAATAAATAAAAAGCAAGGTCTGGGGGCTCAAATAGGATCCTCCCCCTGTCCCATGGGATGCTGCAGCACCTCCTGGGGAGAAGGTGAAATAGGGATGCAGGGGTAAAGCAGGCAGGGAGCATCACCTTTGCCAAAGCAGGAAGGAAGTGTTGATGGAGGATTAAATATTGACCTGGGTTGATGTTTACTGCCAGCAGGATCCATCCCCAGAGACCTGCCATGCTGGGAATCAATGGGATTGATTTCCCAGGGTGGGGACCAAGGCAGAAGGTTTTGGTACCACCTGGGAAGCAAAGGTTGGAAGGGGGATTGATTCAGAGAGGAATTCAGGGAGTTTCTTGGGGGAAACCAGAAATTGCCTGAAAAAATCATTTGTCCCAAAGCAAAACATTTTATTTGACCTACGAACAAAGCCATAAAGTCATTACATCTTTTATCCAAGCTCCCTTTCCTCTTTTGAGCTTGGCTCAAGGTACTGCAAAAACCCTCCAGGAAACCAAAACACTCCCAGAAAAATACTTTTCATGGAGAAAACTAATTCAACTCTGCTGTTTGTCAGCCTGGGGACAGGAGGGGAAACTGAGGCCCGTGGCTGCTTCCTGGGGACAGCTCCATTTGTGGAGTGGAGCTGCCCTCCAAAGGTGAGGGAAAGAAGAGAAACACGGATCCTTTGCGAGCTTAATCTGGGAGAAATGAGGGGTTCTGGCTATTTTTGGGGTGGAGGAAGGGGTAGGTCAGACCCATTGGGGATAAAAGAGGGACATGCCGAGGCTCCAGGCAGGGAGATGGATGAAGCCCCTGAAGCTGCTTGGGTATCCTGGAAATGGATCCTGGAGGTACCTTGCCTTGGGATCGCTGGAGAGAAGCTCCGGGAAGAGCTGGGGATGGTGGCACTGGGACAGCTGGGGATGGTGGAACTGGGACAGCTGGGGATGGTGGCCCTGGGACAGCTGGGGATGGTGGAACTGGGAGAGCTGGGGTTGGTGGAACTGAGAGTGCTGGGGATGGTGGAACTGGGAAAGCTGGGGATGGTGGAACTGGGAAAGCTGGGGATGGTGGCACTGGGAAAGTGGGGATGGTGGAACTGAGAGAGCTGGGGATGGTGGCACTGGGAAAGCTGGGGATGGTGGAACTGGGAGAGCTGGGGTTGGTGGAACTGAGAGTGCTGGGGATGGTGGAACTGGGAAAGCTGGGGATGGTGGAACTGAGAGAGCTGGGGATGGTGGCACTGGGGGAGCTGTGGATGGTGGCACTGGGACAGCAGGGGGTGGTGGCACTGGGACAGCTGGGGATGGTGCCATGGGAGAGCTGGAGATGGTGGAACTGGGACAGCAGGAGGTGGTGGAACTAGGAGAGCTGGGGATGGTGGCACTGGGACAGCAGGGGTTGGTGGCACTGGGACAGCTGGGGGTGTCCTCAGCCCATGCTGGCCAGAGTCAGCACAGAGGAGGAAGGCTCTGAAGGTCAACGTGGCAGACAGGAGCCCAGGGGAAAGGGCAGATGCCAACCAAGCAGTTTGGGCAGGCTCAGGTTGCAGCCTCGTCCCGTCTCTCCTCTCCAACCTGCCGGGCTCGGGGGTGTCCGAATGCACCACCGGCTTGTGTTGGGTCATGGAGGGTTTGACCACAGTCCCAGAGGAGGGAAAAACCATGCCAGGTCGTTTGCTTCCCAGAGTCCGGAGTAGCTCCTTTTTTTTTTGATGAGTCCACTAAATACCTGTAAATTAGGGCAGGGAGAACACCCCTGCTCTCCTGGTGTCCCTTGGAAAGGAGGTGGTGGAGATGTGGGAAGTTGGTCTTGGTTTTGACCTCCAGCGGGAAGTGATGGGAGCTGTGGCAGGACAAAGGGCTGCATCTGTGAGGTCCTGCTGGTAAATTAATCCACATTAATTATTTGGGAAGGTCAATTAAACCTCATCAACCCCCGCCTGTGAAAACGGATCCATCGCAGCCGTCATTTGTTTGGGCTTGGATGTCTTTAGGGACTTTGCTGCTGCTGGCAGGTTCCCCAGGAATGGATGGATGGTGACCACTGGGATGGCACTGAGAATGCTGAAAAATGGGGCAGAAATCAGGATTAAAGCCCTTTACTCTGCAATTAAGTGTCCAACCCGTGGTCCCTTTCTGCTGGCCCGGGGTGCTGCCCATGACCTTCTCCAGTGACAGCTCCCTCCTTCCCCATATTGACTCATCCCAATAGCCACGGGAGATACTGTTACAGGGGCATTTTGGGATGCTGACAACACATGCACATGCCTGTGGGGAGATGTACTGCAGGGCATGTGGCCTCCAGGGCACGGATCTACCCGGGCTCCTCTTATCACCGGGTTCTTCTCCCATTCACTACCAGTTTTCTGGGGAAAAAAAAAACATATCCCATGGGATTAAACATACTGGAGAGAGAAGTGGTCCAGGCATTGCAACCAGGTCCTTGGAAAGGGCTGGGAGACAGGATGGAGCAGATGCAGGTGGTTGTCACCTTTGGGGAATGATGGGAGCATTCATCCTGCTTGGCATCCTCAGGGATCACTGTTGCTTCCGCCCTCCCCTGTCCCTGCTGGGGGCTGGATGTGTCACTGGCAGAGCTGGTGTACATGCCATCCGGCCTGTGGGCAGTAAAGGGCAGCTGCCAGTGCCAGCCTTTGTGCCTTCACATGCCTTGGCTGCCCGTGTCCCCTGCGGGTCACCGTGGATGCAGCAGAGCTGGGATTGAGGGGGTGGATGCAGCCACAGGCCCCGCAGACACAGCAGGTTTTGTCCTGAGCATTCTGGGCAAAATGAGGGTGAAAAATGAACAAGAAAGGCTTTTGCATTTCCAGAGGGAAAAGGAGGGAGAGCACGACAGCGGGGACAAGGCTCCATTCAGCCAGAGAGCCCCATTTGTGTTGCTCCTTGTCCTGGAGACGGAGATGGGCGACGTGGCACATCCCTGGCTCCTGGCACATCCCTGGCTCCGTGGTGGCAGCCAGAGGAGATTCCCCACCTTGGCTTAGGGAGGGGTTTGAAACACCTTGTATGGTTTTCTAGCTCAGGAGCCTGTGGGGAGGTGGCTGGAAAGGGGGCTGAGCTTGTCCCCATCAGTCTGCAGGGATAGAGGGGGTGCAGATGGAAAGGCACAGAGAAACCCCTGCAAGGCTGCAGCCTCTGGAACCCTCCGGAACCCTGTCACCCTTCCCTGCATCTTGTGTGGCTCCTCTCGGCCACGGTGGCCTCTCTGACCCGTTTAATCTCTTGCCATGTCTGTGGGCAACCTCTCTCTGCCTGGCCACAGATTTGCAAAGCTCTGAGGGAAGGCAGGAGTTGCGGAGAAGAGCAGCTGGGAAGTGTTTTGCCGTCTGCCTGAGCGCTGTTAACCCTCTCCTTCCACAGCCACAGCCCCTCTGCTGAGGGCTCGAGGGAAGAAGGATGGGGCTAGAGCTGATCTGAGGGCAGGAAAAGCAAAACCCTGAGGTCAGGGCAGAGCAAGATCAGTGCTGGCTCCTCGTGTTCATCACAGAGTGTTCCCTAAAGTTAGATTTGGGGTTTTACAGATGTTGCAGATGTACAGGGTGTTAGCATGTGTGTGGTTTCCACTCACATCCCTGGGCAGTGGGAGCCTCAGCCAGTGCTCTTTGTGGTCTGCTGGGAGGGGAAAAGCAGTTAAATGGGGGGAACAGCAGCAGGGATCGTGTCTGTGCCACTTCTGGACAGGTTTGTTCGGTCTTTGGAGCAAGGACTGGAGTGTCCCCTTGTGATGGGCTGGAGGCATCACTTCACACCTCCTCCATCAGCTCAAGGTGCTTTTTAAGGAGTGAGAGATCAACCAGGTTGGCGGCTTCCCTGCAGGATCTGACCTGGGGTAGGGGCAGGAGAGCTCTGGATCCAAACCAAGTCATGAAGTCATTACATCTTTTATCCAAGCTCCCTTTCCTGTTTTAAGCTTGGCTCAAGGTACTGCAAAAACCCTCCAGGAAACCAAAACACTCCCAGAAAAATACTTTTCATGGAGAAAACTAATTCAACTCTGCTGTTTGTCAGCCTGGGGACAGGAGGGGAAACTGAGGCCCGTGGCTGCTTCCTGGGGACAGCTCCATTTGTGGAGTGGAGCTGCCCTCCAAAGGTGAGGGAAAGAAGAGAAACACGGATCCTTTGCGAGCTTAATTTGGGAGAAATGAGGGGTTCTGGCTATTTTTGGGGTGGAGGAAGGGGTAGGTGCTTATGTGGGAGAAAGGGCCTGGCCAGGCTGTCCCACAGCACAGTGGCACCAGGTCAGAGCCGAGAGGGCTGGGATTGCTCCTTTCCACCTAAAATCGTAGTGAGATTTGGGTCAGGGCTCCTCCTGTCCAACCTTTTCTCCTGGTCCCTGAGCTCCTGCCCTGGATCCATCTCCCTGTGACCCCCCGTTTCCACAGCTTCCCGTAACAGGGCACAGCGCTGGGATTGGAGCGACCTCTCTTACGGGAAGGGAGGAAATGCATTTTCCTTTGATTCCTGAGTGATGGGCTCGCTCAGGGATCGGGTGTCAGCTGGGTCCAGGGCTGTCCCCACACACAAAAGGGCCCTTGTCCCTCCTCACGCAGACACTGCCAGACTCTGTGTGTCTGCAGAGACTCTTTCAAGTCCATTTTCCTCCTCTCAGCTGATCATTCCCATGCAGAAACCAGCTGGGATGCTGGAGAAGTGGGTCTCAAGGCCAGCAAGCAGGACGTGGGAGCTGGTCACCATCAGCCCAACACTAACCCTGTTAAAACCACCCTCACCAATAACAGCCAGCCCAGGCAGAGCCCCCGTGATGGTGAATCAACCCTTTGGCAAGGTTTGATTACAAATGTGGGGATGTGTCCTCTGCCAGAAAAAGCTGAGGACCTCTGAAATCAAGACCAGTCCCAGGGATTGCTCCTGGAAAAGCACAGCTCCACTTTCTTGCCCTCTCTGCCTGGGGTTTAGTAGGACCCAATTTTCATGGTGCTCAGCTGAGTCACTCTTTGTGGCTGGTTAAACACATAATGGAGCATCTTTCCTGCTCTGGGATACAGGAATCCAAATTTCTGTGGGAACCTGGTTGGAAAGGTGGACTGGGACATTGAACTGAGCCCAGGATTTGTTGGTGCACCTTAGTTCCACCTCTGTGCTCCAGATGCAAAACGAGGTTAAATAAAGCTCCCTTTTATCTGTTTGACCATCAATCCTCTGTGGCAAGGACCACCTCAGCTGTGTCAGCACCCAACACCGTGGTCTCTGTGGGCGGGTGATGAGCTGGCAGGAGGCACACAGGGCCAGTCTGGAGTCATTGTCACCTGCAGAGATGGCACTGCCAGCTGTGCTTGTGGGTCACTTGGGGACAGCACCAGCCAAGCATTGATGGCAACCTTGGTGGGAGGAGAAGGGAAGGGTGTAGGAACAGTAATAATGACCTCCTGGACCTCCCGGCGTGTCACAGCACTGTGGCACTGGGGTGTTCTCATCTAACCCCCCTCACCCAGGGATGAATCCCTGCTCCACGTCCTTACAGCCTCTTTGCTTTCCCCTCCAGGGCAATGGCAAACCTCACGATCCCTCCAGACTGGACCAGAGTCACCAACAGCTCCTTGGACCCGGGTGGCACAGACGACAACCCCTACAAGTGCATATTTGATGAGGACTTCAAGTACATCCTGCTGCCCGTGTCCTACGGCATCGTGTGCGTGGTGGGGCTCTTCCTCAACCTGCTGGCCCTCTACGCCTTCATCTTCAGGATCAAGACCTGGAACGCCTCCACCACCTACATGTTCAACCTGGCCATCTCGGACACGCTCTACGTGGTGTCGCTGCCCCTCCTGGTGTACTACTACGCCATGGGGGACAACTGGCCCTTCAGCGTGGGCCTGTGTAAGATAGTCCGCTTCCTGTTCTACACCAACCTCTACTGCAGCATCCTCTTCCTGCTCTGCATCAGCGTCCACCGCTTCCTGGGCATCTGCTTCCCGCTGCGCTCGCTGCAGTGGGGGCACGTCCGGCACGCCCGGCGCGTGTCGGTGGCCGTGTGGGCGGTGACCGTGGCCTGCCAGTCGCCCGTGCTCTTCTTCGTCACCACCAGCGCCAAGGGCGACACCATCACCTGCCACGACACCTCCAGCAAGGAGCTCTTCGGCCAGTTCGTCATCTACAGCTCGGTGATGCTGGTGCTGCTCTTCTGCATCCCCTTCCTCGCCATCATCGTGTGCTACTGCCTGATGGCGCGGCGGCTGCTCCAGCCCACGCGCGGCATCTCCCGCCTCTCCCGCTCCAAGAAGAAGTCGGTCAAGATGATCATCATCGTCCTGGTGGTCTTCATCGTCTGCTTCCTCCCTTTCCACGTCACTCGGACCCTGTACTACTCCTTCCGGAGCTGGGACCTGAGCTGCCAGACCCTCAACGCCATCAACCTGGCCTACAAGGTGACCCGGCCCCTGGCCAGCACCAACAGCTGCCTGGACCCCATCCTGTACTTCTTGGCGGGGCAGCGCTTCATGAAGTTCAGGGGGAACAACGTGCTGGGGAAGCCCCACAATGAGGTGGCGCTGGGCATCGTGCCCAACAGCCACCTGGGAACCACCAACGACACGGACACGTTATCCAAGGATCTGAAATCCTAGAAAGCCTGGCTCTGCTCTGGCAGCAGGAGGGTTTATCCCGGGGGTGGAGGGAGCTCAGGATGCTCTGGGGCCTGAGGCTTTGGGTGTTTGCGGTGCCTGACCGAGCACCTGCTCCAGTGTGGACTGCATTCGATGTGCTCCTCTGCTTGTTGCTGTTCCAAATGTATGTTTTTTGGGAAGATGAAGCTGTGGTTCCACACACAAACCCTGGATCTCTGCCCCTTCATCCAAACCTGCCCCTCTGTTGAGGCATCTCCCCGCCCGTGAGGCTGGGTGACTGAATCTGCTAAAAAAAAATCATGCCCTGAATACCTTAAAGCATTTCTTCTAAAGCAAAAACGCTGTGTGGGAAAGGTCCCCCCGAGGAATTCCACCTGCCTGTCTCCAGATCTCCTGGCACAGAGGCAGTAGGAGTTCCTCTGTGCCTTGGCAAGGGAGGAAGGGCTTTGGGTCCATGAAGAGCTGTGGTTCTGCTAAACAGGTTCACGAAAATGTCAGGTGCAAATATCACCGGGAGCGGGAAAGGGTCTCCCAGGGCTTTGCATCCCTGAAGAAATGCTCTCCCGGCTTCAAGCCCAGGCACCTGCTGGCAGAGCTGGGAGGGGACTCCTTGTTTCTGTCCAAGGGCTGGCTTCCCATGAACAAGGGTGCTGATGGACCTTCCACCCCACTGGAGTTCACTGGCACCGTCAAGCAGATCCCCTGTAGGTTTCTCCAGTGGGACCAACATCTTCCAAAAAACCCATTAGCGCTTCCCAACAGCAATGTTCGTCCTTTAAAAGCTTTTAGGAACCTTTCGGACCTTCCTTCCAGCTGCTGGCTTTAATAATCATCTCCAGCTCATTAAAATTTAAGGTGGGCTCTTCATGGCTTGCTTTTAACCCCCTCACTGGTGGCTCGTGTTTCCAGCCAAGGGGCAAAGCCCAGTGTTCATCCCCTTGGTGCTGCCACATCCTCATTGCTGCTCAGAGGTGACCTTTAGCAGCTTGGCATGACCCAAAATGCTGCCCAGATGCTGCTGTCTGGTCTCCCCATAATCCCAGTATTCCCAGTGCTCCACTGGAACCGGTCAGCATATCCCTTACAGACAAGGCAGACCTTCCCTGGGAACTTATCCCTTACAGACAAGGCAGACCTTCCCTGGGAACTTTGGCAGTGCTAAAGCCTGGCTTGAGGAGCCGCACCGGTAAGCATGGTGCTAAGTTTAACCCAAATCCTGTCTGGATTTGGCCTTGCATCCCTCATCAACCAGGACAGTTCAAAAGAAGAAAACCTCCACAAAACACTTCACCAGGAGGTCCACTTGGTCTTCCCCTCAGTAATTGTTGGGTCGGAGAGCCAAGAGCCCCAGTCCGTGGTTTCCTTGCCATGAGGGTGCTGATTCCTCACCCCAAAAATGAAAATTGCTTCGTGCTGCAGCACTGGACGAGTCACATTTTGTCAAAGCTATATTTTGGGATTAGACAAACACGTTTGATGTTGGTTTAGACCAAAACCTCAGAGCGCTCCTCAGCTTCTCCCATCCCCCTTTCTTGTGAAGTGGTTTGGTGGAGGCAAAGGCGCGTCGTGGTTCTGTGGGATTGGGGTGACTGGGACGGGTCAGGGTTAACTGGGAGGTTCCTGTGGTCCCACCTCAGAGGAGTCACAGTCCCATGGAGGGGTCTCATCCCACCCAGCACTGCCACAACCACAGGAGGCAAAGGAAGGCTCTGTGTCAGCTCTGAGAACCATCAGCAAAGGTAAATGGGACATTTTTGGGGTGGTTCACCCCACACTTGAGTGTCCTTCAGGCTCCGATTGGGTTAAGACACAACTTGCACCATGGCAGCACCTTTTTTTCCCTGGGGCCTGTGGAGGGAACTTGGCTTTGTGGGGAGGTCATGGCACGGTCGCCGGGGCGAGACAAATCGCTGGGAGAAATGAGGAGAAACGAATTCAAGGGGAGCACTGAACTGGGACAAACGTTACTCCAGGCCAGGTCTGGCCCGGGCTCCTGCACTCACCCAAAAGCAGCGCGAGCACAGAGTTCCGTGCTCGGAATAATTCAACAAAAACCTGCTCAAAGCTCCAAAAATGGGCCCAAAGTTCCTGCAGTCCCACCTGGAGACCCCACCTTTTGATGCCCAGCTGGCATCAAACCACCCCCCTTGGGCAACACAGCCAGTCCTGTCAGGGATGTCCTCTGTCATCCTGATCCTGATCCCCGAGTGCCACTGAGCAGTTGGAGAGGTACCAACTAGAAATCTGTACCTAGAAACATTTTTTTGTTTGTTTGTTTGTTTGTAAAAGCGCTAACTTATACTAAAAAAAAAAGAAAAAAGGTGAGTTTTATGACAATGTGACTGTACATTTTTATTTTTGTAACATGCAAACACCTCGGATTTCTGATAGTAAATGAGTTTATTTCTATGAGCACTCTCCTGATGTCTCCTCTGATGTGTGCAGAGATGTTTCACTCCACATGCTGAAAGCTCTTGTTCTCACAGGCTCCTCACCTTCCCCTGCAGACACCAGGAGGAGGTTTCCTGACCTTACCACAGTCCCCATGAATAAACACATTTTGTTTCCCGTTGCAGTTTATCTTGGTCCCCAGCCTGGGACAAGGCTCAGGACACGCTCAGCTCCACTGATGAATTTATTGCAAACTGGGATTAATCACCTTGGAATCTGATCAGCAACGATCTGAGCAGCTTGAACAGGAACTTCTGTGGGATATGGCTGATCTCTGGAATTGTAATTTTATAGAAACCCACTGCTTTGTGCATCCCTGGAAGTGTCAAAGGCCAGGTTGGAGCAACCTGGGCTAGTGGAAGGTGTCCCTGCCCGTGCCAGGGGGTGGAACGAGATGAGCTTTAAGGTCTCTCCCAATCCAAACTCCTCTGGGATTCCATGGCTCTGTGATCCTATGAATTCCTTTGTTTTCATCCCAAAGCTGATTTCTCCAGCCTTTAAATCGGTTTACACTTGATGTCCCACTGCCCCTGTGGGGTGGGGCAGAAGCACTTCACGGTCCCCTGCCCCGGGGGAGAAAGCTCGGCTCTGCTTTCTCTCTTCAAGAGCTTTCTAGTTGCCAAAACAAAAAACCTCACAAGCATAAAGACAAAAGAAACGGCCGCAGACCCCAAAATTGCTAAATTAGATGTCCCAGAACGGACCTTCTGAAAACCCCCTCTTGATTTTCAGCCCGGATCCAGCGTGAATTCCACAGGGATGACGTGAGCAGGTTTAGCTCGTGGGATTTACGGCATCACATCCCAATCTCTGCTGCGCTGACTCGTGTGAGTCACTCACAGCCAAGAATGAGAATTAAGGAAGAAAAATATCCATTGTCAGGGAACAGACACCCGAGCCCAAACCACTTCTTGGGAGCATCACGCAGCACCGGGGGCAGGAAGGGAAAGTTAAGAGCACTGATGGTTCCCTGCCAAGGCAAGAAATCTGCCACATGGGCTGGAGGGATGACACTCCTCCTAATCCCAGAGGAGAGCTTTTCCTTCCTCATCATGCCTTTTAGGAAGCAGATCCTTAATCAGAGTGAGGCAGGCAGTGGGCCACGTGTTACTGTAAAACACTTGCTACATCCACTTCTTTTTCGAGTCCTGGCTCTATTTTAATTCTGGTTTTCTTTCTTGGAGCTTGGTTTTCCAAGGAACAAGTCTGTCTGCCCCTCTGAGTCGTTTCTGTTCTGCCTGGCCAGTTTAATAGAGGGGCAAAGTCTCCACCCTGTTGAGCTCCTACAAGTTTCATGGGAAAAATACTTGTGATAGGAAGGAGAAGGAGCCAAAGGAGCCCCCACTCAAGAGCTCAAACTTTATATTAGACACCAGAGAAACCTCCCCCACTTCCCTCATGCCTGTAGTGGCTTGGGAAAGTGTCCATCAGTGCTGAGTGAGGGAAGGTGACAAATGGTGGCCCAGAGCCATCCAGGAGACCAACGTTGTGTTCAAACAGAGGGAGGAGATTCCCAAATCCCACAGACTAATATTACTGCAGAAATTTCCCAAAATGGATGGGCCAAGGTAGCAATTTCTGAGGAGGAAACCACAGCAGTGGGTGCTTGAAATAACACATCAATCACCCGGCTTTGTGAGGAGTTTATTTTTAAGGCTTTCACGGGTTCAATACCAATATTTGCAGGCTCCTTGACAAATAAATGCTCAGGAAAGCCTGGAAGTTTAAAATACCCTCTTTTCTTGTTTATTTAAAATTTCTCCTCAAATACATGCAGGTTTAAGCCCTGTCTAAGCACCAACATCTTGGAGTGTGTTTTGGGGAGCAGCTGGACTGTCACACTGAATCCCATCTCTTGACTGGGTGGGTCTTGAAGCCCCATTTGATGGGAGAATGGGAAATTCCCCCACCAATTCCTGCTCCTCTGCTTTTGCCACTCACTGTGGAAAGGCAACATGTGACAACCCCATTTCCAGCCCCCTCCAAATCCTGGGGGAGCCCTGAGATGCCCTCAAACCACCGAGCTTGGGAAGAAAGGGATGGGGGGTTCTCAGCTGAGATCCCACCCGGAGGGATGAGCGCTGGGAGACCTTGGAAGGCAGAGGAAGGTGCATGGAAGACCCTGATCCCAGCAGTGCAAAACCCATCCTGTGCTGATTTTTAATTGGGAACCAGTTCAACTGAAGAGGCTGAACCTGCTGCAGGAGAGTCCTCTGCTGGTGCTGAGGGGATGTGGCAGCAAGAGGTCAATCCAGAGGGAAAATGAACCCCATGGGAGTGCTAAAATTCCCTAGGAAGACCCTGGGAGCACAGCAAGGGATGGGAGAAGAGTCCCAGGAGAGCAGTGGGAGGATTGGGGTCCTTGTCCCTTCCACTCCTACCCAGGCACACCTAGACACTCAATGCAGGGTCCTGATTTTCATCCATGGGGCTTTGCAGGGAATTGGGAAATTTTCTCTTCGCTCTGCACTTTCCCTTTTGTGGCCTCTCCTCCTGTGCCCTGTGGTTTTCATGGCAGAGGAAGAGCCTGGTCACCATCAGCTCATCCCCCACCCTCCTACCCGCTGCTCCAGCTCCTTCCCTTTCCCTGCAGAAGGGTTGGATGCTCATTTAACAGTGTTCCATCCTTTTTCTCAGCTGGGGTGGAAACTGGCTGGACACCGTTGGGAAAGGAGCCCAAGTGTATGGATGGAGGTGGATTCCATTCGGGAAGGACCTTGGCAGGTGCCCTTCCCAACGGGGTTTCCCACCAGGTCTGCGTTTGGAAACAGGTTTGTTGTGGAAGGATGGCCCTGGGCAGGGGGTTCCTGGTCGGGGGGTTCCTCGGGGCTGTGACGCTCTGCAGAGCTCCAACCAGGGCAGAAAGGTTGCCAGAAGGGGAAGGTGCTCAGGGGATGCCACATTGGGTTGGCAGAGCTTCTGGTCCTCCTCGGGCAAAGGGTTGGATGAGCTCAGCTTCGGGCCAGGAGGAAGGGACAATGCTGTGGTTTCAGGGAGCAGTTGGGCACCCCAGAGCCTCCTCCTCCAGTGCAGGAGCCACGGCCACAAGGAGAAGATGTATTTCCTGTGGTCCCGGTCTCCAGGGGTACATGCCCCACCTGAGTGGATTTGGAAGCTTCCGTGGCAGGTACAGGAGACAGGATGTAGGAAAGGGATCCATGGAGCCCTTCGATCCAACCCGTGCTCAGAACAGGCTCCCAGCTCAGATCACCCTGGACATGACTCCAGGACACGCATCTCAAGGAGGTCCTTGGCTGCGTGGCCCAGAAAGGCCTTCTCCTGTCCTCTGGCCATCAGGAAAGCCCATCTGGCCAGCTGGGAGTTGCCAAGTGACACCAACTGTTCCCCAAACAGCTCCTGCAGCCCCGTGCTCAGCAAGATGCCGCTGCTCCGATGTCTCCCCCTCCCGCATCCTCCACGGATGAGCTCACGGGGCTGGCACTCAAAATAACCCAGCGGGGGCAGCAGTGGGTGGGCAGCGCTGGCACCGCACACGTCAGCCTTCCCAAAGCCATCTGCACACCGCGGCATCCCAGAAACCACGGGGCTTGGCCAGGGAAGCATCTGAAGCCCTGGAGCAACTCCCCATCTTCTCCTCCTGTGGGCTCCTGGCTGGGTGGTCTGGGCTCGGGGACCCCTCTGTGTCCAGCTCCTGGGGGGATGCTCCAGGTGTGGGAGCAACGGCGGTGCTGGGAGGATGGGATTTTCGGGATCAAGCGGCATCCCTGTGGATGATGCCTCCAGGCAGGGCTGTGGGCAGCAGTGAGTGCCCGTGTCCCATGATGCCGGTTCCATCTGGTGATTAATACCCCACTGTCCTGAGCCTCATCCCGACTTTCTGAGGTCATTTCCTCGAAATCCATCATTCCATTCCCAGATGTTGCAACCCACCCCTGCATTTCAGCTCCTGGCTGGTGAGACAAGGCTCTTACCACAGCAGCACAAGGCCTGCAGGAACAGCAACGCTTCCCGACAACCCCTTGAAGCAACAAAATCCTCCCCCTCTCCAAAATGCTCCCATTTCTTGCCCCAGTCAGCAAAGAACTCCCGAACTCTGGCTGAAATGGGATGTCGAGTTCGCCTTGCAGCAGCTGTTCTTCCTCCTGGCTGCCCGTAGGTGGAGGAAGAGAGCTTCACCCCTTCGGGTTCCCTCCTTCAGCCTCTAGCTTCTGGAGGTCACCCGGTGGTTTGGGGGTCTCCTCCTCCCTCCCTTGTCCCATCAGACCCTTGGTTTGGGGAGTTAATGCCTGTTCTAGGGAAGCTGTTGGTTGTGGCCTGCACAAGACCCTGTTACCCAAAGCAAACCCCCGGGGCAGAGATGGTCCATCCAGCAGCACATGGACCCCCTGGGGACACTCTAGGGCACATCCAACCATTTGGGCATCCCAAAAAAAGAACTGCTTTGGGGGAGTCCCAGTCCAAGCCATGCCAGTGATGCCACAGCGATTGACCTGGACACTCGCAGCCCAGGGCTGTGGATCCAACGATGTCCAAGGAGGAGGAGTCATTCCAGGTGAGCACCATGGGGGGGATGGGGAGAAAGATTTACCCCCAGAGAGTTGTTCTGCTGCTCAGAGACTGATCTTAGTTGAGGATGGAGGTATTTTGAAAGGGAATACAAATGTTGGGAATGGTTGGAGAGGGCTTTGGAGTAACCTGGGATAATGGGAGATGTCCCTGCCCATGGCAGGGGTGGGACTGGATGAACTTTAAGATTCTTCCCAACCCAAACCATCCTGTGATTCCATGGTTTCTATGAATAACTGAACTCCCAGAACATGTCATAATTTTGGGAGATTTTTATTCTTTTCATACAAAATGAAACCAAAGAACTTTTATCCCAAAGTTCGGAATTATCCCCCTTCCCCCTTTTCTGATACTTTTCACTTCAAACCCATGTTTTTTTTAACCAAAAAAACCCTCCACTCATTCATTTTATTTATTTTTTTTTTATTTTTAAGCAAGAAACCCGAAACAAGGCAAGGGTTAAAATAAACTGACAGAAAGTATTCACTTTGACCTCCCTTTGACCGGAATGGTGTTTTCCTCCCAAATTTTGGGAGGAAAAATGCCTCGTGCCCCGGCCTTGCCGCTGAGGCCAGCTTTGTGGCTTTTGTCTGGTTGTGACTTAATGGGATTATTGTGAAACTGGTGGACATCTACCCTGTGGGGGAGGAGGGATCAGCTGCAGGACTGGAAGAAACCCGATTTCCTCGGAAAAGAGCGAGAGAAAGACTCGGTGGCTTCATTACCCCCCTCCCAGATAAAGTGTCACAAAAGGAAGGAGGGATCCAAAAAATCCTCTTCCACTGAGAACAAATGTTTACCCTGCACGGTGCAAACTGACCCCAGGTAATCTCAGGTTTAACCACGTGGTTTAATCCCACCCAAAAGGGCCTCTTTTGTGTTTCTCTCACCCGGAAAAGTCCTGCCCACCGGGGAATTTCCTGAAGGTCCTGGTGGCAGCAGGGACACTTTTTAAAGGTGTTGTGAAACATTTTATATCTAAACATATATTTATGTGTTTTTTCAATGTGTTCTTCATTTTTTATGTGTGTTTGCATAAGCCCCAGTGTCCCATTGCTGGCAGAGGGCACTGGGGGAGGGACAAGGGTAAGGAATGAGGAATGTGACACCTGCTCAGAATCACACCGAGCTTTGGTGGCTGCAGGATTTTGTGAGGCAGAGGTGGGGTTCTAATCCCCAGAAAATTCCCTTGCTTTGGAAACTTTCCCACTTTTATAACCTCCACAGGTCATCCTGCACCCTCCAGGTGGAACCCTGGGTGGGTGATGGAGGATCAGTCACAGCAGCTCCATCCAGGGGGTCTCAGATCTTAATCCAGGGGCTTGGATAGGTCTTTACAACCACGAGGAGCTTGATTACTGGGTGAGATCTTTATTTCCCTTGGGGAATTACAGCTCCAGCCCATGTCCCTGTGGAACAGCAGGACAGGGACATCTCACGGGAGGTGCTGGCACCTCCTCACCACCAATTCAGCAACCCAGCACAATTCATTTTATCCACCACCACAAAGCTCTGCAGCTCTTCTCTGGGGGCTTTGCTTCCTGGTAACTCCTTTTTACCTTTTTGTTCCTCGAAACTTTCCATAGACACTTGAGTGGGACATGACATGGACCCTTTGGACGTGACATGGGCCTTCTGCAGGAGATTTTCTTTCCTTCCAATGACGTTTTTCAACCTGCTGTTCAGCCCTGGCTGCCCTGGGCCTTTTTTTGAATTAATGCTTTGCATTTGCATCCTCAGCCCACTTCCACTCCCTCTGCAAACATTTCGTCCTATTCAGCTGCTTAATTCTGAGGAGCTTCCTCATTTCTCTGTCATTTCCCTTTTTTTTTTTTTTTTGCAGTAAAATGCTGCAGTAGAAGGAATTTTTTTTCCCGCTAAAAATAATTCACAGGAACTGAACTTTCTCTGCTAAATCCAAACTAACCATGGCCAGGCAGGGTTTTGGCTTTGCCAAGTCAAACCCACCCAGATAATGCCATGGGATGGTCAAACCTGTAAGCTGGCCACACATTTTTTGTCTGCAAGGGTGGAGCACACACTCAAGGATAAATCAGGAGGGATTCCAGGAGCTGGGAGCTTTAAAGGCTGTTTCAGAGGTCGACCTGCTGTGGATCTCCACGGTAAAAAGTCCAGAGCCTCTTGGAGCAGAATGGATGGGCTAGCCATGGACTGACTGCCTCAATAAGAGAGAAGAAATGATATTATTTTCAAATATTGCTGCAGAAAATGCCTTTTTCTGGTATATCATGGTCTAGGCCAGAGTCCAGGGGATCTCACCCCCTTCAGCACCTCCCCAGGGTGAAGCTGGTGGACATAGTGGGAGTTTGGGCATCCTGAGGATGTCTCCCTGCCACCCACAAGCTGCTGGGACAGCCAGGGTTAGTGGGAACCAAAGGGTGTTTCAGTCAGGAACACGTTTTCCTGGCCATTTCTGCTCTGGGTTTTACCCAGTAGAGACAGTTTGAGGTCACCCTTAGGGACAGCAGTGTCCCCTGACCACCCTCCTCCAGGGACTGTGCCCCAGCCAGCAGCCTCAGTGACTTCCCAGCCTCAGTCCAATGAGTCTGAGAGGGATATTTGTTCTGGCCATGGGCCAGGACATTTTAACTTCCCAGCCTGAGCCCTGGAGAGTCTCTGCTCAGGCTGTCACAGCACAACCAACACTTTGTCCTGGCTCCACCACCACAGCTTGGCCCCTCAGAGCCCGGTGGCAGCACCCTGAGCTCGTGCATGGATCCTACAGGAGAAGAGGAAAAACTAAGGAAAAGCATCCTCAACTTTTAATGCTGCAAGAGCTCCAAAATTCCTTGGTTTGCTGATGCATCTGCCTCCCTCAGCCAAGAAACAGCTTTTTTTTTTTTTCCCTGGAAAGCTCAAAATCAGTAAATTTATGCCAGGCTGTAAAAGTGCTGCCCTTGTGCAGCAGCACCAAAGCCCCTCTTTGTGGGGCAAAACTGTTCTGGGGAACAGCAGATGCCCCTGATGTGCTGCCAACCCCCTTTTCCAGGTGGATAATTCCTTGCTTGGCTGAGTACATGCCAGGAGATGAAAATCCCGTGTGGATATCCTGATATTCCTGACCACTCTGCTTCCCATGGAGAACCGAGGTTGGGGACATCTTCTTTGTCCCCTAAATACCATTCCCTGCCTCACTCCTGTTGTCCTGTGTGACCTGAGGGTTGGAACATAAACCAGAGGGAAAAAACATGGAAATTGCCCAGAGAACAGAGGGAAGGAGGATGGAGAGGGAACAGTTTCTGCTCTCACAGCTCCTCTCCCCTGGCTAAGGAGCGAGTGCCAGCTGGGAAGCCACAGGGACCACTGGGACACAAAGCCCAGGGCAGGCTGACCCGGTGGGTCACATCTCACCAGCCTTTGCTCCTCCTCACAGAGGTGGGAAGGGCCTGAAGGGATGTGGCTGTGGTTGTGGAATGGCAGAGGCAGGAGGAAACCCTGGCTCCTGGATCCAGAACCAGTGGGAGTGCTCAAGGCCAGATTGGACAAGGCTGGGGGAACCTGGTCTGGTGGGAGGTGGTTGGAATGAGATGATCTTGAAGATCCCATCCAACCCAAAGCATTCCAAGACTCTCTGGAACACACTCCAGGGTGCTGCTCAGTGCCTGTTGCCTTAGAAAACCCCTTGAGAATCTCCTTCGAGAGCACAAGAGCTTCTAAGACATGTTCTATTATTGCATTCCCTCCATTTATCTTCTCATCACGGGGGTTTTCCAGTATTTTCTGGGCATCCTTTGTCCTCGCAGGGGCCAGAAACCTGAAACCTCAGGAACTGGCACTTCCCAGTGTCCCACCAAACCCAGCAGCTCCTCCCTACCCAGTGGATGAACATCCATTGTTAGAGACGTGGCTGAAGCATCAGCTCTTCTCTCCAAGATCCTTGGGATTTCTGCTCCATGTTTCATCCCCATTTTTTGCCCTTCTCTGGCCCGAAGTGCCACGAGAAACGTGGCCACGTTCATGATTGAGTCAAATAATCCAGGAAGAAGATTTGGTGTCCTGGGAAACACCAGGAAGAGGAGCTGAGTTCACTGTCCAGGATCTGCCTAAAATGCTGGTGCTGCTTGGTTGCCCCCGGGATTATTTCCCAGCCTCTTTCCCCTCCCTTTCATCCCAGTCTGGAGCCAGGAGAGCTCCACAGAAGAAACCCTTCTTAGGGGAGCGTGAAAGGACAAATATTTGGCTTTGCCTGTGCTGTTTGTGCAGCATTTCCAAGGCACTGGTATTTCCCCAGTGCTCCCACTGTGGCTGCTCGTGGGAGGTCACTGTAATTCAGGGGTAGGCAGGAAAAAGCTCTGCATAATCCCAAGCCTTGTCCCCAAATATTCAGAGATCGCTCGTCAATGCCCTTTGGAGCATTAAATATTTGCATTGTCCTTTGAAAACAAGGTTTGGGTGGATGGATAAACGAAGCAGGATCCTTCCTCAGGGAAAGGGAACTAGGCAAATCCTCAGGGATGCTCAGACCTGCTCAGCACAGGATGGAAAGGGCAATGTGGAAATATCGGGGAGGAATTCTTTACTGAGGGGTGGTGAGACACTGGAACAGCTTGTCCAGGATGGATGCTCCAGCCCTGGAAGTGCTCAAGGCCAGGTTGGATAAGGCCTTGAATCTAGTGGGAGGTGTACCCACCCATGGCAGGTTGGGATTGATCCTTAAGGTCCCTCTTCCAACCCCTCAACATTCTATGAATCCATGAAATCCAAAGAGACGGGGAGGGAGGGAAGGACAGAGAGGGGGAAGGAGGAGAGAAATTTAGAATATAGAAATATAGAATCATAAAATCATTATGGTTGGAAAAGACCTCGAAGATCATCGAGTCCAACCATTAATGCTGGCCCAAGCAGCAGGACCTGGGGCAGGTGACGTCCAAGGATCAAAGGAAAGGCCAAGGAAAGGGAAAAGCCCAGTGCCAGGGTGATTTCCCAAGGGAAACAACCCTTAGCTTGGTGTTGCATCCACGGAGAACTGGAGAGGGGGCCAAAGCCTGGATCCCACAGAGGGAAGGGTGGAGCTGTGCTGGTCTCTCCTGCCCACGTGTGCATGTTCAAACTCAACTGAACAGCCAGGGAGAGGGAGATGCACGACCAGGCTGGTCATGGAGACCTTCTGCACCCACTGCTTGGAGCAATGACCTCTTGCACCCCTGTCCAGGTGAGGACAGGGGAGCTATTCCTGGTGCATGGATGGAATTTTGGCCAGCTGTGCTGCTGGGATGTCCTCGTGACTCTCTCTAAGGGACCCCTTCCCTCCTGCACTGCTCTTTGCTCCAAGCACCCCAAAATTAGCAGGAGCCAGAGGTGTCTGGGTGCTCAGTGCCAACTCAGCAGGTCCCACATGTCCCTCTGACCTGCTTGGAAAACCATCCAGCCCTACTGAAGGGACATTTTTACCCTTTCTAACTTCTTGAGAGCCCTCGATCCCAGTTCCCATGAGCTCCTGAGTCCTGCCTGGCCCAAGGTGTGAGTTTATAGTTATTTTGAGCTGTGATTTTTCACCTCAGGGATGCAAAGGGCAGCAGAGCAAAGGGATCTGGTTGGAACACACAGGATTTTGGACAGAATCCCAGAGGGGCAGGTTGTGCCCATGCCCTCAAGGCTGGCACTGTGTGTCCCTCTCCTATCTCTGGAGCAGTCCAGGGTCTCTCGGCACTGGATGCAGCTCCATGGAGCTGAAACACTTCCACGCTTTGCAGCCAGTGGCTGTTCTTATCTCAGCCCAGCTCCTGTGTCTGTACCAGCCCTTATCTCCCCCCAGACACTCACCCTGTGCTTAGGAACTGGGAGCACTTTTAAACTGGGAGCAGTTTTAAACTGGGAGAACTTTTAAACTGGGAGAACTTTTAAACTGGGATCATTTTTAAGCTGGAGGCACACCCTGCCTGCTGTGTTTGCAGGGTGGCAGGAAGGGGCACTTTGGGGCAGTA
This sequence comes from Pipra filicauda, assembly GCF_003945595.2. Lineage (NCBI taxonomy): Eukaryota > Metazoa > Chordata > Aves > Passeriformes > Pipridae > Pipra > Pipra filicauda. Next base: position 46,592 of record NW_024104849.1, read on the forward strand.
AATGTGGGGTTGTACCGATTTTCCCTCTATTTTTTCACCTTTCCTCTTTACATTGGAGCTTCCACAATCGGACTGGGAGGCTGGATGCACCGGGAGGGATGTTAAAGGTGCACTGGGAGGGATGTTAAAGGTATACTGGGAGGTTTTGCTGGAAGAGAGGAGCAAAATGTGGAGCTTGGTGACCCTGTCCCTTTACCCACAGTGGGTGGAATGTTGAGGATGCCCCTGAGGGCACCGAGCCAAGCAGCCCTGGAGGGCAAGCCCAGGCTGGAGCCTGCAGGAATGGGACTGTTTGGGCTAAGGGAGAAGCTGATTAGAGCTTCTGAAGGACCTTGCTGAAGGAGTTGGGGTGAGGAGCTGGAGCAAAGGGCCTGGGTTGGACACCCTGCCACACGTGGGACCTGCTGGGATCAAGCAGCCCAGTGTCCATTCCAGCTGGGATTTCTGGAGACATAATGATTTCAGGGAATTTGTTGTCACCTGAAACCAGCTCCAAGCCATGCTCAGCAATGTTCTTTGGGAATCAGGGTGGGACTCTGCACCCCCCAAAACTGCCTGGGACCCCCCAAAGCACCAGGTGGCACTTTGTGCCCAGAGCCCTGTGTCCTTTCCAATCCAAACTATTCTGATTCCATGCAAGTGGGTGCCTCTTCATGCCACAAATCCTTCTCCAGCCTTCACTCAACCACGTAGTTTCTCACCAGCCCAATGTCTCTTGGTTTTTCCCCAGACCAGATGCCACCTTGGCTTTTTGTGCTCAGCCTTTCACTTCAGGCAAATCTCCCAGATGTTCTGAGCAAACATTCTCCAGAGCAGAACTGTTGGAACTGGGACCTAATTCTCTCAAAAGCTTCAAGGCTGAGGTTTTCCACAGCTTCGAGAACATCTTTAAGGTGACAGGGTAAGTCTGGATCCCTCTCCAGGGGGATGGAGGGGGCTCATCCAGCCTGCTCTCAGCAGTTAAATGTCCACCATGGGAGTGTTGGAGGAGTCTAGAGGGTGTTCCCAAAACACAGCCAATGTCATCTCCAGGGGTTCAAGGGGAATTGTCCTCTGGAGGCAGCTGGTTCTCCCCCATGATCTACAGAAGCAGCCTCAAGATTCAGGAATTTTAGAACACATCTGGACACATCAAACCAAAACAAGGCAGCTGGGGTGGGATGATCACCTGATGAGGCTGCTCAGACTCTCTGTCAGGAGGGATGTTGGTGCTTCCCACTGTTGTTCCTCTCCAGCTGAGCCTGGGCTGTCTTTCCAAAGCAGACCGAGCCGAGATGTTTCTCCAGGCCCAGCCTCCCCCACCTCCCAGGAGCAAGCACAGCCCTGCCAGTGGTGTGACCGTGTGGCCTTTGCTGTCCTGCAGGAGCACCTGCTCCAGGGGACAGAAGTTCATCCTCCTCAGCCAGAGCTTTTATCTGGGCTGTGATGACAAGCACATGGTGCTCATCCTTCCGCAGCACATCTGGAGGATGTCTGGGAGTTCGTGGGGAGGGAGGAGGAGGGGGATGAACTCACAGTGTCCTCATGAGGCCACACGGATCAAAGGCAGGGGACTGCACTCCTGATGTGCCCTGTGCTGGGGAGAGAAAGCTTCATGTGAGACCTGGCCAGAGAGTGTTGGTCTTCTGCTGGAGATCAGAAGAGCTGTGTGGTTGGGGGTCAAGAAGAGAGGTTGTCCCTCCTGCTTTGGGCCATGGAATGTTTCCCGGAGGCTTTGGCTCTGTTTCTCTCATCCTACTGAGATGAGAGTGGATCCATGCAAAGAGGCACCACGGCCCAAGGTGATGGAGGTCTCTTTTTTGTCAGGAATTTTCTGTTGTCTTTGGATTTTTGTCTTGCAAACAGGACAAATCCCCCTCCTTAGCACGGGGGCGGCACCATCAGAAGGGTTTGTCTCAACCAGGACCTTGGGGAGGTCTCAACCAGGACTTTGGGGAGGTCTCAGCCTCCCTGATCCCCAGCCATGACCCTGGAGAGGGCTCTGGGCAGGCTCTGAGGGATGAAAGCGGTTTGGCTCCCCATTGTCCTTGTATGGGAATCTGGATGGAAGCAAACGTGTAAGGAGCCAGCCAAAAGGAAATACTCCTCATGACATGTCAAAGCAGATTTTAATAAACGTTTACAAACCTCCCAGCAGCCAAGAGGGGGAATAAAGAGGGAAACAACCATGTAAAAGGACAGGTTTACTATCTAAATCATTCTTGAATCATTCCCGCCCAAAAGAACAATCAGCTCTTACTCATTTTACTCAAAAATAGAGACCTTTGGGAGCCTGCAGGACAGGGCTGCATCATCCCTGTGCAGGAGCATGTGTGGGCTGGAAGAGGGACCAGGATGAGGTCCGTGCCACCGTGGTACCCTGGTGCCTCTCAGGGATGAGGTTTATCATCTTTCCAGAGCAAGGATGTTCTGACTCTGCTCTGCCTGAAGGACAAAGGTCCTGAGCAGCAGAGCTGGGGAGAGGAGAAGTTTTTCACCTGCCCCAGCTGCATTTAGGGGGAGACCCACCCGGTGTCTTCTCCAGGACCATGTGGATTTAACAGTGAGCAATTCCCAAAGCCCAGCTGAGGCCTTGTGTGCTTGTCTTGGCACGGGGCCACGGCCTGAGTCACAAAAGGGCTTCATGTTTGTTTAATGTCCCCATTCCGGCTCTGCTGACTCTCTGAGGGAAGTTAATTCATAAACCCAATCAATGTTAACTGCCTGAGGAGGAGGAGGAGAAACCAGACCCTTTGGCATTGCCACTACACCAGTGAGTGGTTTCCTGTGGCCTGCTGGTGTGAATGCTGGTACTCACTGGTCCTGGGATGATAATGTGACATTCCTAGGTCAATGGGACAATCCTAAGACAGTATAGCAATCCTAGGACAACGTGACAATCCCGGGACCTATGTGACAGTCCCAGGACCTGCGTGACAGTCCCAGAACCTACGTGGACATCATTGTTTTCTCCAGGCCCTGCACAATACCCACGAAGGCTTTCTGGGAACGTAAGGGAGGGAAACATCCCGCTGGACACATCTGCTTGGAAGGTGCCCAAAGAAGTCAGCACACAGGTCCCAACCCCCTGAGGAGTGACGTGGTGACATCTCTGATACCTGGGAGCTCTCCCATGTTAACACCTGGCAAGTGATGAGGAGGGAGGAGCGGGGCCCTCCTGCCAAAACACGGAGCAAGGAAGAGGGAGAAGAGCCAAAGGAGGAACAAATCCAGGAGCCGGCAGGGTGGGAGCCAAGCCCTTGAGCTGTCCTGGTTGTTTGCAGACAGAAAAGCCTTGTGCACACACGAGCACTACAGAGGGAAGTGCTGGGTTTGGAGTCGTACACCACCCGTTGGGGGATGGCCCAAACAACAAATGCTGTGCTGGCTCGTGGGCCACGTGGTGCCTCTAAAATCCCAGGCATCGGGGCACTTGGACACTCAGCCAGGAGGAGATCAAGCACATGGGATGCAGCTCAGCCCTTAAGCTGGGCCTGAGCAGAGAGGCACGTTCAGGCGTGCCGGGCTGAGAGGAGAGCGCCAGGCGTGTCCCGCCCCAAGGTCTCGCTTAGCCAAGAGTTGTTTGCACCTGCTCTTGCCCTGGTGGAGAAAACCAGCACTTCCTCTTGTGTCTCTGCTAAAAAACAGATGCCAAAGTGCCTGGGAAATAGAGATTTAATGAGATGCTTAATTGCAGCAGCCTGGTCGCAGCTCATCCCTTGGCCTCTGGAACACGAGGTCCTGTGGAGCTCCGGGAAGCTGTGCTCAGATCCATGTGCTGCAGGTTCAGAGCCCTCCACAACACATCATGGAGAGGATCCCATGGCTCTTTCTCCAACCACCCTGCTGAGATGAGCCAGTTTGGACCAAACTTACCCATTGCAGTTGGTCTTGAAGGCGCCACAACACCTTCTCCTCCCCCTCCAGCAGGGATTCGGATCCTTGCAGTCACGTCCTCACACAGGAGATTCCCTTGAACCTTCCTGGAATCCCAACCAACTTCTCGTCCATCATTCCCATTATTTTCCTGGTTTTATTTTAATCTCCTCCTTGTTATTGTTCAGTTTTCCTTTGAGTGAATTTCTCTGCAAATCTCAGAATAGAAGGTGACATGGGATAATAGCGGGAAGGAAGTGAGAATGCCTAGGATTACTGGATATAGTAAATCAAACCTATTTCACAAGGGGTTTTTTCTGTTTATACTGGATTTGTCTGGGCATTTATCCCTAAAGTTTATGTCAGAGCTGTTGCCACCCTGGTGGGACCAGGGCTCTCCCTTTGACGTGCACGGAGAGAGAGTAACCCAGGCCCTGGCAGCTCCTGACCTGAATAAATGGATTTAAAAATAACATCTTGGAGTAGAATAGAATAAAATCAAACCATATTTGCAGGAAAATGATAAGAAAAACCCACATTAGAGAGGTGGAAACACTGCAAAAGGTGTTGTGATGATGTCACCCAGTGTTCCTGCCAGCACACGCCAGCTCGAGGGGAACGAGCTGATCTTGTTTCCCATCACATTCCTCTCCTCCCTCCCCGCAGAACTTCCCCACTGCCTTGGTTTTGCAACAAGGGGATGGACCTGCTCGGCCATTTCTGGCTTGGGCAGGTCTCGGGTGTCCTGGAGGACAGGCAGGTTGAGGGCAGGGGGGCCCTGCCTGCTCATCCAGGACATGGGGTCCAACCCTCCGTTTGAGGGTCCTGGAGTGTTTTAGAGCTGTTGCCTGGAGGCTGGGCATTCATCTCCTACAACTGGGCAGACTGAGGCACGGATTGGGGTCATCACAATGACCCAGGAGCTCCCTGGCCCGCCCTGTCAGTCCCAGCAGTGATGGGGTCGTGGTTTAACTCCAGATCTCCTTGCTCGGGGTGGTCTTACAACCCCTAAGGGTGCACCCGGCCTCCATATCCTACCATCCATATCAGCATCTCCTGAGGATCCAGGAGCTCTGCTGGCACCCAAATATCCCCCTCCCTGCCTGTAGCACCCCAAACCCCCAGCACATGCAAGCCACCACACCAAGAAAGGTGCAGCAACCAAGCCTGGCTGTGCCCAAACCCAGACAATTGATGGCCAGGACCCCCCAGGATTGTATTTCCCTTGTTATGGTTTCCCCACAGTGTTTGGATGAAGTGTCTGGGCACTGGCTCTGCTCTGAGCTTTGTTTAGAAGGTGCTGCCAAGGTAATTCTGCTCCCAGCACCACATCCCTGCAAAAATCGAGTCCATCCTGGGAAGCTATTCCTGTTTCCCCCCTTATCCTGGGCACTGAGCTGGCCCTGGACCCCTAATTCTTGCTCTTAATGTTGCCCATAACACAAAGCAAACCCTGCAGAAAGCCCTGAGTGGGCTTTGTTGCAGCTTTAAGCCCTTCCCTGCTTGCACAAAAATGGATGCACAGAGTTTCCTGAAGGATTAGCTGGGGAGAAAAAGATGGGAATCATCCCTGTTTGAGGATGGAAGATGTAAAATGGTCCCTCTGTGGGGATTCTCCTGGTAAAACCTCCAGCAAATCGTGGTTCAGTCATCTCCCAGCAAGCAGCACAGAATAACCTGCTATCCATAAATCAAGGGGTAATAATATCTGGGATATCTCCAAAATCTTCCTATAAAATATTTCCATCATATTTGGTTTAGCTGAGTAGAAACCTCAAGCACTGGTGGGGTTTTTTTGCCCATTGTGAGCGATGGAAGAGAAAACTGTGTCTGAATTCTGTAATTCTGCTGTTTTACAGAAACCCAAGCGTTTTCTTTCTTATAAGAGAGAGAGAAATTCTTGGAATTTAAAAAATAAATCCCTGGGGACGTGCCTTCCCCTTTCATCCACTTCAAGAGTACGTTGTGATCTTCTGAGACGCAGAATCGAAAGGGAGAAGTGAAGACACGTGAGATGCTCCCCCAGAAAACATCACTGGTGGTGCCAGACATGAAACAGATGGGTTTTTCCCAAAATAAATGTCCAGCTTGGTCGCCTCTGCAGTGGAAGGAACAGGACACTGTGGTTCAAGTATTTCCTGTGGTGGCCACGTGTGATGGACCCACCTACAGGAAAAGGAGAAGCAGCCCAAGAGTTGAGCAGATCCCTGAGCGAACAATCCATGCCCTGAGTTTAAATTCCTGGCAGGTTTTGGTCCCTGTGGGAGATGCCTCATGGCTGGATGTTATTTTGGCTTCTCAAGAGTCCCCGAGGCCTTCACTGGTCCCTTGGCAAGGGGATGGACACCCTGAGCCAACAGCACTGCATTTAATGATATTAATGAGCAAAAGGAGCAGAGAAAGACTTAAAATTCCCATTCCAGAAAGGCTCAGATTCATTGCAGGGGCTAAAAATTGCACATCCATCCAGCTGGGTGATCTGAGCCACGTGGCTTGGAAGTCATGTGCAGAATTCCTGATTCCTTGCAGAACCCAGCGGGAGGCAACAAGGAATCACACCAGGCAGTTTTTAATGCAAAGCTTTGAATTTGTGTTGCACAAAACTGCTGGTTCCTGGTGAAATTTTTCCATCTCTGTCCCATCCATAAGACCCAAGTGTTGGGTGCCCACCAGGCGGGGGACAATCTGTGCTCCTGCAGCAGCACATGGTGGCAAGTTGGGACACTTGTGTCTGGCCCTGGTTTATGGTGATGGTTTTCAACCTTAAAAGAGCTGTTTTGTTCCTGTGAGTGTGCCCAGCTGTGTGGTCCCGCCGGGATGGTGGTACCCCAAATGCATCTCCATCAGTGTTTCCACTCTTCATCCCTCCTTGTAACTGGGATCAATCACTTCCCAGAGAAAGCTCTCCAGCTGGAGAATTGCCTCTGGTCCAACAGCCAGGCCAAACAAGCTGTTGAGGAAACAGCAATGAGTTGAGGGAAGTTATTTTAAATCTTTCCTGGGTGGGAAATACCAAAGGTACCTTCAGGCCTGCAAAGATGCCAGATGCGAGTCCCAAAATCTCCCTTCCCAACGTGCTTCACCAGAAGATGGATGAGGTCTCCTACTCCCAACCACCTCCCAAACACCCATCATTTTTGCTGAAGTCATGGATGAAGCTGGAGCCTGGAGCACCACCTGTGCCTGGATCCTTGTGCTCCACACTGCTCCTCGAGGATTCCCGGGCAAAGGAAAGCCAGGAGCGGAAAGCAACCCTGAATCCCTGAGGCACTTCAGGGTGTGCCAGCAGGAGGAGAGGAAAAGGAAAGCCTGTGAAGATCACAGCATTAATCATCTGGGGGACGAGAGGCTCAGCAGGCCCTTCCTCCCCTGCTGACGTCTGTGGAGCTGCAGGAAAGCAGGTTGGAGAGGAAAATGAGCCAAAAGGTGACTTCTTGAGAAACTCTGGGTCAGCTCCCGCTTGCAGCAAAGCCGAGGCTTTTTCATCTGAATTCCCAACAAACCCAAGGTTTCCTGGAGCTCCCACTGAGTCCTGGCAGAGCGGGTGCATTGGGCTCACAGGCAGCTGCTGGAAACTTCTCACTTCCAGAAGGAAACCTGGACTGGATGGCCAGAAATGTGGGCCTGAGATCCCAGAATTTCATTCCATCTAAAAGCTATTTGTAATGGAAGTGGAGTTATGGTGATGGAGCCTGACCAGTTTCTCCAACTCAGAGGTCCAGCAGCCAGAGAACTTGGCAGCTCCTGCTGGGGCTTTTCCCTCGTTGGCTGCACTGACTGTGGTGAGCAGTGACTGCAGCAAGAAGATGGAAGGCACCGTCAGAGCAGAGCTCAGGAGGTGGGACTTCCCCACCAAACACCTTCTCTGCCAAAAATGTAGGGACTCAAAGGTGCTGGGGTAGCAGGGTGAGCATATCCTCAGAGCCGACTTAAAAAGAGAAAGTTGCCATCAAGTGTGGCCTCCTCATGAGCAAGCCCAACCAGATCCACCACCCTGGCAGGCTGGTGTGGTCAGGACACGAGGAATTATCTCCGTGTCCATCATAAACAGCTTTTAGATGGCATGAAATTTTTCCTGCAGGACATCTCCAGTCTGGAGCCCAAGGCAGGAGGGACCAGCCTTCATCCCTGCTTTACACCTCCAAGAGCTTTGCATCTGTCAAAGGAATGTGGCCCCAAATGCCTCCCTGACCTTGATCACAGATGCTCCTCTCTGTATCCAAGCATCCTGCTGGAGGCTGGGAACCTGGATCCCGGTGGGAATGTGCACTCCCCCCGGGGAACAGCAGGAGCAAAGGCCACATGCAATCAGTTGCTAATGCAGTTCCTGGCAATGAGCAGCTGGAAGAGCAGAAACCAGGAGGCCAAAGGCTCTCAGGAAGCCCAGTCCAGCCACCATGCCAGGCCTTCTTTGCCAAGGATTAATTCAGCCGGAGACTCCAAGAGGAATCCTTTCTGCAATGATTTTTCCCAACGAACATGTTGTATGGATAAAAAAAGGCATCAAAACAACGCTTTGCTTGCATTCTCTTTTTCAGCCCTGGGTGCTGCCCCTGAATTTGGCTCTCCTGTCCCTGACATTCGGGGGGGATTCCCGTTCATTCCAGGTGCTCCAGGGCTGGGTCCAGGTGCTGGGCTCAGCAGAGGCATTTGGGGCTGGCAGGCAGCCAGGAGCCACTCTTTTATTTTCCTTTCTTTAACACTCCCACCAATATTTACAGTGTCCCCACTGCTCACCTTGGGGACCGCCAAGGACACCCACGTGCCAGTAGGGAGGAGGCCACCAGCCCCTTTTCACCAGCTTGGAGCTCGTGGGAGGCGGCACTGGAGGTGGGATAAGTGGCTCATCAGAGGCTTGAGTTGTGTCCGTTCTCAGATGCGTTCCCTGGATGTTTGTGGAAAGTCCTGGGCTCCCCACCACAGGATGCTGGGCTTGTTTGCACAAGGCATGTTTTCTGGGGAAAGACACTTTTCCCCCCTGTTTCCTTCTCCCCGTGGAGGCTGAGGGAGCAGGGAATTTCACCAGGGCACCGAGCCATCGCCAACCCAACCCCACAAGTCTGGGCAGCCCCAGGATGCGGGTGATGGCTCCAGCATGGCTGTGGTTGCAAATATTCCTGGCAGCTCCTGCCAGAGCCCATCTCCCCCTGGCCCCGGTGTCCGGCTTGGCCGTGGGTTCGTGCCAGGATCGATGAAAGCCCACGTTGTCCATTGCAGCGCAGGCGCCAACGGGATCCAGACACCTCATTCCACCTCCCCGTCCCATCCCAAAACCCCTCGGCTCATATCTGGGTCCTGCTCTGGTGGTGCAATGAGGTGACACCTCATTGGTGTCCCCACACATGATGGTCCATCACCCAGGAGATGCTGTTCAGCACCTCCTTCCCTTCCACATCTACCAAGACCCATCACAAGCCCTAAAATGGAGAGCAGGTAATAATCTGTGAGGGTGACACGGCCTTCCAGGGAAAGGAAGGGCCAAGCCCGTCATCCCACATATTCCCGGCATCCCTGGGCTGTTTGTACATCTGCCCTTTCATTCCCAACACGTCCCCCCGGGGTTCCTTGCCTTATTGCTCCTTAATGGCCCTGCGTTTCCTGGTTAATGAGTGCCCGAGCCATCGACCTCTCTGCTCTGGAGCCGGTGCCGCAGGGAGACCCTGTTCCCAGGGCTCCAGCAGCTCCAAGCCTCCAGCCAGGACAATCCAGCTGTCGGCCGGAGCACCCCGCGCCCGTAGATCCCACTTTTGGGGTTGTTGGAAGCCTCCCCAAACACCCTCCTTCACACAGATGTTCGCCCACGATGCCCAGCCGGGTGTTTGCCCCCCATGCAGCTGTCGGGACCCCAGCCCAGCTGTTCTTCTTCCCCCCCGCCCCAATCCAGCTGTGCCCCTTCCCCAGCCCCCTGCGGGGCCGTCCCGCAGGTGCGGGGCCGGAGCGGGGCGGAGCGGGGCGGCCCCGGGGCGGAGCGGGGCCGGCGGCGGCGGCGGGGCGGCCCCGAGCGAGGAGCGCCGCTGGATCCCCGCGCATCCCGCTCCGGTAAGTGCCGGGAACGGGGCAACGGGATCAACAGAACCGGGCAGGATGGGCACCCAGCTGGGTCAGGGTGAACCGGACAGGATGGGGATGGACCGGACAGGATGGGGATGGATCGGACAGGATGGGACCCCTACAGGGTCAGACCCAACCGGACAGGATGGGACCCAGCTGGGTCTGAGTGAACTGGGCAGATGGGGACGGACAGGGCAGGATAGGACCAGACAGGGCAGGATAGGACCGGACAGGGCAGGATGGAACCCTGAAGGGTCAGGGTGAACCCGTTGCCCCGCGCATCCTGCTGCCGGTAAGTGCCGCCTACGGGGGGATCAATAGAACCGGGGCAGGATGGGACCCTAAAAGATTGAGTGAACCGGGCAGGATGGGGCTGGACCGGGCAGGATGGGACCTTAAAGGATTGAGTGAACCGGGCAGGATGGGACCTTAAAGGATTAAAGCGAACCGGGCGGGATGGGGCTGGACCAGGCAGGATGAGACCCTAAAGGATTGAGTGAACTGGGCAGGATGGGGCTGGACTAGGCAGGATGGGACCCTAAAGGATTAAAGTGAACCGGGCGGGATGGGACCGGATCGGGCAGGATGGGACCCTAAAGGATTAGAGTGAACCGGGCGGGATGGGGCTGGACCGGGCTGGATGGGACCCTAAAAGATTAGAGTGAAGCCGCTGCCCCCCAGCGCATCCCGCTGCCGGTAAGTGCCGCATATGGGGTGGGGAGACGGGACAAGCCGAACCGGGACAGGATGGGACCGACGTGGGTCAGAGTGAATCGGGCAGTATGGGGCTGGACAGGGCAGGATGGGACCCAACAGGGTCCGAGTGAACCGGGCAGGATGGGGCTGGACCGGGCAGGATGGGACCCTAAAGAGTGCTAGAGTGAACCCGCTGCCACTCAGCACATCCTGCTGCCAATAAGTGCCAGGAACAGGGGGAATGGGATCAACAGAACCGGGGCAGGATAGGACCCAACTGGCTCAGAGTGAACTGAGCAGGATGGGGCTGGACAGGACAGGATGGGACCCTACAGAGTGTCAGAGTGAACCCGCTGCCAACCGGCACATCCCGCTGCCGGTAAATGATGCACACCAGGGGGACAGGACAACCCGAACCGGGACAGGATGGGACCCAACTGGTTCAGAGTGAACTGGGCAGGATGGGGCTGGACAGGACAGGATGGGACCCAACTGGTTCAGAGTGAACTGGGCAGGATGGGGCCGGACAAGGCAAGATGGGACCCAACTGTTTCAGAGTGAACTGGGCAGGATGGGGCTGGACAGGACAGGATGAGATCCAAAAGGTTCAGACCAGACTGGGCAGGATGGGTACAAACTGGACAGGATCAGGCCCAGAGGTGTCAGACAGAACTGGGTCAGGATGAGACCCAAGAATCAGGGCTGGATCTGGCGGGATGAGATCGGGCTGGGCAGGATCAGACCTGAGGGAGTGAGACTGAACCAGTCAGGATGGGACCCAATAGGGCCAAACCAAACTGGACAGGATGGGGCCAGGTAGCCTGGCCTCTGCCTTCATATATATATATATATTTGCGCATATATACATCCAGAGATATAAATATATTGTATATATGAGCACGTCTGCACAGATGTGTGTATAGAAGCATAAATGTATTTGTATATATGTGGATGGAGATCTGTATATACAGGAGGGTGAGTCCCTGTGCTCAGAGACACATATTTGTGTATAGAGGGGTGGAAGTTTGTATATATGTGCGTGTGACTGGAGACACATATATTTATATGTATGTACAGAGAAATCCAAGTGTGTGAGGAGCCATATATATGGTTGTCTATGTAGACAGATAAATGTAGAGAGGAGAGGGATGTGTATTTACGTATAGGGGTGTATATATTATTTATATAGAAAGGTGTATGTGCTTGTGTAAGTGTTTATGCACATGTGGGTGCATAAATATATGAGCCTTTATGTATATTATGTATGTGTGGGTTTAGACAAACCCAGCCCTGCCAGCTGAGCCCAGGCCAACTTCTTGCACCTTCCCAGTTCCCAGCAGTTCCCATTTCCAGCAGGGAAATGCTGCCCAGTTGCTCAGAGTTGCTCAGAACAACTGGGCTGGTGATTTGTGAGATGGGGCACTAAAGCCTGGAGAGGCAGAGGGGGTTACCCAAGGACAGGGTACATTGGTGGCAGAGGCACCAGTGTGACCATCCTCGTGTCCCATTCCCGACAGTCCATGTTTAGTACCCCAAAATTCCCAATTTGTCCGCATCATTACACCTCCAGGCTTCCCTAATTGGAGATTTCCCTTAAAACAGCCCAGCCTTGGTCCCCACCAAGGAGTCCTGGGGCAGAGGGGGTATATCCTTGGCCACCTTGGGATCAGCCAGGCAATGTTTGGGGACAAGGGTGTGGTGGCTTTGGCCAAGGGAACACACAGAGGTGGAGCATCCCCCCTTCATCCTCGGAAATCTGCTGAGCCGGAGCTTTCGCTTCCCTCCAGCCCAGCTTTGTCCAGCCCTGCCAGGGAGCCACAAACCACCACCCCCCACCCCCCCCCCAGTGAGCAGGACAAACCAAAGAGGAAGGTTTCCAAGGCAGGAAAGCCCCTTCCCTTATCCTATTTGAGGACAGCAGCTGCCAGGATATTTTCCCTCTGTATCCAGCTAGCAGAAGCCCCTTCCTATTAACACAGGGTGTTAATTAGAGCTAATTCCATGGGAGAAGGGCTGGTATGAGATGGTAGGAGGGGGACAAAGTCAGGGGAAGCTCGAGGCTGCTGGGGAGCAGCAACAAGGATTATTTTTAATCTCTTCCCCATCTGGCCACAGAACAGTCCCACTTCTCTTTCCCAACCCTTGTTCCTCCCCCACAGACACCTTAAATCCCTGGGATAAGGGTGATCCCATCCTCCAGAGCACCCCAACACCACGGGCACCCCTTTTCCCCCCTAAAAGTCTCATTTCCCACTGGATTTTGCCATCACTGTTGCCTCAGGGCACCAGGACCGCAATCCTATGGATTTGGGAGGCACCAACCACCTCTCCCCAGGGGCTGGCAAGGATATCTCTGAGGGTTTCTCGAGGTGAGAAAAGGGATTTTTGGGATAATCCACCCGGCCTGATGATGAGCTGTGTCCACATGTAGGAGTGTCCATGGGGGGGGGGGGGTGTAGGGGGCCATGTGATGCCCACAGCGCCATTCCATGCAGCCCAGTGCCCACCCTGCTGTGCCATGGTGCTCTTCCATGTGGCACACCGCCCGCTATGCCATGCCATGTCATGCAGTGCCCACGGTGCCATTCCATGCATCCCAGTGCCATGCCATGCCCATGGTGCTCTTCCATGCAGGGCAATTCCCACCCTGCCTTGCAGTGCCATGTGACGCCCACAGTGGAAATCCATGTGGCACAGTGCCTGCCTTCCCGTGCCATGCAGTGAGATGCCCGTGGTGCTGTTCCATGCAGGGTAGTGCCCGTCCTGCTGTGCCAGGTGATGCCCACAGCGCAGATCCATGTGGCACAGCACCCACCCTACCATGTCATGCCATGCCTATGGTGCCATTCCACGCAGCCCAGTGCCCACCCTGCCGTGCCATGTGATGCCCATGGTGCTGTTCCATGCAGGGCAATTCCCACCCTGCCATGCCATGCCATGCAGTGCAGTGCTGTGTGGAGCCCAGGGTGCTGTGCCACGGAGTGCCCACGCTGCCACCCCGGTTCCGTTTCCGTTTCCCCGCAGAATTGCTGTTGGCTGGAAAGGGGAAGCGCTCCTTGCTCCGCAGGGCGAGCGCAGCACCCCAGGGGCACAGACCTGCCCTGTGCCAGGCAGGGCAGCAGGTCCCAGCACCTCGTGGTGCCCACTGGCACCCTGTGGCACCCTGGCAGGTAGGATGCTCCCCCAGGTGCCCCAAAGACCCCTTTGCCGGCCACCTTGTCCCCATGTCCTCGGGGGTGGAGCACACAGGCTGGCAGAGGCTCCTGTGGGTGCTGGGTGGGTGCTGCCCCAACCTGGGGTCCTGAGGAAGGTTTGGGGAGTCCTGGGGGAGGTTTATGGGACTCAGGGGATAGGGAATGCCACAGCCCCGCAGCGCTTATTGGCTTGAAGGTGGCAGAGGTGGGTGCTGGGACTGCCCAGAGCTGGGGTGACAATGGGGTGGCAGAGGGGCTCGGTGGGGCACAGTGGGGTTCTGGGGGCTCAGTGGGGTGCCAGAGAGAGTCAGTGGGATGTCAGGGCGCTCAGTAAAGTGCGAGGGGCTCAATGGGCATGCAGGGGCACACAGTGTGGTACCGCGGACAGGAGGCATGTGCGGCATCCACAGGCCCAGAGCACCCCCAGAACTGTGTCCCCAACGCTGTCCCCACGCCTGCCCCCGCGGCCGGGCTGTGCCGGGCTCCTGGCGGGTGGCATGTCCCGGGATGGGCGGGATGGGCGACGGGCTGTGGGGCTTTGGCACCCCCTGCAGAGGAGCAGGAAGCCGTGCCGGTCTGAACGGCACCTCCTGCCGCAATTTCCTCTCCTGGAGTGGGGTGAGGGGAGCGTTGGCCTTGTGCAAACCTTCCTAAGGGGTGTAAGTGCCACGGGGAGCCGAGCTGAGATGGTGGTGACTGTGGTCACCTCACTGTCCTGTCTGTCACCGGCTCGTGTGTCCCACTCTCTCTCCCTTCACCTTCCTGTTAGACCCCTAAATCCACTCTCGTGGCTTAGAACCATGGAATCACAGCATGGTTTGGGTTGGAAGGGACATTATAGACCATCTTGTTCCATCCCCTGCCATGGGCAGGGACACCTTCCACTAGCCCAGGTTGCTCCAAGCCCTGTCCAACCTGGCCTTGGGCACTCCCAGGGACCCAGGGGCAGCCACAGCTTCTCTGGGCAACCTGTGCCAGGGCCTCACCACCCTCACAGCCAGGAATTCCTTCCCAATATCCCATCTCTCCCTGCTCTCTGGCAGTGGGAAGCCATTCCCTGTGTCCTGTCCCTCCATCCCTTATCCCCAGTCCCTCTCCAGCTCTCCTGGAACCCCTTTAGGCCCTGCAAGGGGCTCTCAGCTCTCCCTGGAGCCTTCTCTTCTCCAGGGAAACCCCCCCAGCTCTCCCAGCCTGGCTCCAGAGTAGAGGGGCTCCAGCCCTGGCAGCATCTCCGGGGCCTCCTCTGGACTCTCTCTAGCAGCTCCACGTCCTTGTGCTGTTGTTCCCAGAGCTGGAGCAGCTCTGCAGGGGGGTCTCACCTGAGGGGCAGAGGGGCAGAATCCCTCCCTTTCCCTGCTGGATCAGCCCAGGGCATGGGAGGTTTCTGGATGCCAGAGCACATGGACAGAGCATGTCCAGCTTCTCCTCCCCCAGCACCCCCAAATCCTCCTCAGGGCTGCTCCCCATCCCTTCATCCCCCAGCCTGGGTGGATACTGGGAGTTGCTCCATCCCACGGAGTCACACACACGGGTGCAGGTTCATCCTGGTGGATGTGACACCACACAGGCGAGTCCCCAGCTGTCCCCTTTGTCACTCCCAGGTGCCGCTGAGGGGCCGCACCAGCAGAGAGGACACTGACGGGGTGGCGCCGCCACCATGGCCAACCTGACGGCCCTGGTGGGCGCCGGGAGGAACTCGTGCACCTTCCACGAGGAGTTCAAACAGGTGCTGCTGCCCCTGGTGTACTCGGTGGTGTTCGTGGTGGGGCTGCCCCTCAACGCCGTGGTCATCGGGCAGATCTGGGTGGCGCGGAAGGCGCTGAGCCGCTCCATGATCTACATGCTCAACCTGGCCGTGGCAGACCTGCTCTACGTCTGCTCCCTGCCCCTCCTCATCTACAACTACACCCAGAAGGACTATTGGCCTTTCGGGGACTTCACCTGCAAGTTCGTCCGCTTCCAGTTCTACTCCAACCTCCACGGCAGCATCTTCTTCCTCACCTGCATCAGCGTCCAGCGCTACCTGGGCATCTGCCACCCCCTGGCCTCGTGGCACAAGCGCAAGGGGAAGAAGCTGACGTGGCTGGTGTGTGCCGGGGTGTGGTTCATCGTCGTCGCCCAGTGCCTGCCCACCTTCGTCTTCGCCTCCACGGGCACGCAGCGGAACCGCACGGTGTGCTACGACCTGAGCCCCCCCGACCGCTCGGCCGCCTACTTCCCCTACGGCATCACCCTCACCGTCACCGGCTTCCTGCTGCCCTTCGCCGCCATCCTGGGCTGCTACTGCAGCATGGCCCGCATCCTGTGCCAGAAGGACGAGCTCGTCGGCCTGGCCGTGCACAAGAGGAAGGACAAGGCCGTGCGCATGGTCATCATCGTGGTCATCGTCTTCTCCATCAGCTTCCTGCCCTTCCACCTCACCAAGACCATCTACCTGATGGTCCGCTCCTCCGACGGCGTGCCCTGCCCGGCCCTGCAGGCCTTTGCCATCGCCTACAAGTGCACCAGGCCCTTCGCCAGCATGAACAGCGTCCTGGACCCCATCCTCTTCTACTTCACCCAGCGCAAGTTCCGCGAGAGCACCCGCTACCTCCTGGACAAGGTGAGCTCCAAGTGGCGCCACGACCACTGCGTCACCTACGGCTCGTAGGGGAGGACAGGGCCACCTCAGTGGCACTATTTTGACTTTCGGCTCCATGGCTTCAGCTGGGGACGTGCTGGAGGACAGGAGGACGGCGTCTCCCAAGCTTCCAGCACTTTGATCCCATCTCCAGCCCGCAGCGGCGCAGTATTAACCCACCACAGTGTACTCTCCCTGGCTTGGTTGCTCAGTTGGAGCAGCTCAGCACCACATTTGGTGGCCAAGCCACCAATGAAACAAAAATCCACTGGATAGCATGGTGGGACCACACTGGACACAGACCCTGGCTCAGGATGAGCTGCTGGGGGACAACTTCTCCCCCTACTCAAAGAGAAATTCCCTGGTGGGGAGGTGAAAAGGAGACACCCTCTCCCAGGCTGGGGAGGGTTTAGCTCAACTCATTACCTGTCTGGGAGACATGGGCCTGTGTGTTTCTCCAGCTCAAGATCAGTGTTGTGGATGTTTCCTGGACATCCCCAAGCCCCAGTTCCCGGAATGGGGCCGCACCAGGAAGAGATAGGGACCCACTGGTACCATTGGTGCTGCCAAATGGTGGCAGAACATCCCTGGCCAGACTGGGAACTGGGAAAGGGTAACTGGGACACTCAGGCTGGGTTTTCCACCCAAACCATGACCATGGACTGGGTCAGACACAAGCCAGCAGCTTTGTCACCTGCCGGGGGACCTTCAGCATCATCTGAGTCCAGCTCCCTGCTTAGCCCAGCACCCCAAACCTGGCCCATCCTGGTGTCTGTGGTGCCCTGCTGTCACCTCCTAACCAGGACCCACCAAAATCAGAGCCAGCACACCTGGACACAATGTCTGGAGTTGGGAACCCCATGTCACCGAGCTCCTCAGTGTCCTCAGCCATGTCACTGCACGTCCCACTGTTGGTGTGGCCTCTCCCCTGCTCCCACACTGGACTGGGGATTGAGCTTTGCTCCCACAGCCTCTGGATGCTGCTCCCTCCCAGCGAGGAGGGATTGGTGAGGTGACACCCTGCTAATCGCTCTGCCAGTCTCCTTTAACATGTAGGATGTATAGAAGAAGGCTCCCCCTCTCCTCACTGCCTGCACACCCACTGTATGTACATACAGAGAATATATGTGAGCAGGGCGAGGGCTGGGCCCAGCACAGGCTCCACCTGAGCACAGCATATGGATCTATAAGTGTATGTGTGTATATAGAGTATAAATACAGATATATATAGAGAGAACTGCGTTTTTCACTGGTTGTCATAATCACATCTGAGTCGATTTAAGCAATCTGCTTCAAATCTCCAGGGATGAACATCCCTCCAGCTTGGCTGCCTATACCTGACCAAGGGCACAACTCCAGCTTCGCTTGCTCCTTGCGGGTACCCAGTGTCCTCCTTGGGTACTTGGCCACCCAAGGACCTCCCCAGCATCCAGTGGGGGTGGTCCCAGTGTGTCTCCTTACTGTCACAAGGATAAGGAGGGTACCCAGAGTGGTCACGGGCTCTTGGACGACGGTCAAAGATCTCAGCATCGCTTGGGCTGGGATGGAGGGGGATCCTGTGCCGCTGTTGGCTCAAACCACCCGGTTTTGTGGGAGCGGTGGCCGTGTCCCGATGGGGAGGACAACGACTTTGGGTTGGGGCACGGGATGCGATGGAGGAAGCAAATGCAGCTCCGTGCTGCCAAAATCCCCTCCGATGCATTTTTGGGGTCTTGCAGTACAAAGGCAAAACGCCTGGGGGCTGCGAGAGCGGCGGGGGTGGGACAACCCCGGCCTGGTGTTCCCAGACAAAAGGGAGGGGACAGGGTGGGAGGTGCCCGGCCACGCCACCCGGACCCAGGAGAGGGCGCAAAATATTTAGATTTGGAGAAACACAGTCGGGGCTGTAGGTTCCCAACCGGGTCTGTGGGCACCCACCCGGCATCAGGGAGGGAGGGAAGAAGGAGCCCTGCTCCATCACAGCGCCCCGTGCCTGGATTGCACCCGTGGGATGAGGTGGGAGGACTAAATTTAACCACAATACAGCTCTGAGGGGGAAAAAATGAAGCAGCTTCCAAAAAGTCTGGTGGTGGCTGCAGAGAAGTGGTGGTGGCTGCAGGGACTGCGTGGGCTCAGGCCAGGACATTCAGTGGCTTCAGGATGAGGGTCCTGATATTGGAATCACAATTTTGGGTGCTTTTAAGGATTACTTTGGGTCCAACCACATCCTGCCTGCCCTTGGGATCCTGACAGCAGTTCTCTTGGAACCAGCAGGCCTAGGAACCAGGGTGATGGGATGATGTCTCAGAGATGAGGGAGGTGCTTCAAATCATCTCCTTTCCTTCTGAGATGCTCAAAATCATCTCCTTTCCTTCTGAGATGCTCAAAAGCAGCTCTGAGGAACAGCTCCTACAGCACCCAGAGGGGATGAAATATGTGGCTCTGCCCAAAATCCCATCCTGAATGCCAAAAGGGGGGAGATATCATAGGGACATCATCCTTACAGCCAGGAGACACCCAGCCCTGGGAGAACAGGGAAGGAGAGCGGAGGTTGGAAAGGGAAAGCCAGGGAAGGAATATTTGCATCTCATGGCATCGCTGGAGGCACTTTGTAGGTCCTGAAAAATGCATTTACAGGGGATATTGGATTTTTTTTTAATCACCAGCAGGTTTTTTGTGACCCTGAGACAGAGCCAGCAACATCCTTTGCACATTCAGGACACTTCTCCAGCCCCATCCAGGCTGCCAGGGCCACAGCTCACCCCCCAGTCATCCCAGCCACCTTCAATTTTCACCTCCCCAGCACTAAATCTGCTGTCTTGGGGGAAAAAAGGGTTATAGGCTGCAAATAGCAAGTGCTGACAAGCGATGCTGAAAACCCACGAGGAAATCTGTTCACGGGGCAGTGCTTTGCTGGGAGCTTTGCACGTTGGGAACAAGGTGTTCTGCCTTCCCCAGGACGAGCTGCAAAGCAGGGGCTGGAGAAATCCGCTGCAATGGGAAGAATCTCTCCCTGGCACCCACATTTTGGTTTAATTTTCCTGCTTCCCTGTAAAAATAAAAAGCTGATAAGAGATGGAGGGAATCATGGATGGTTTGGATTGGGAGGGACATTAAAGATCATTTCATTCCAAACCCCCTGCTGTGGGCAGGAACACATTCCACTATTCCAGGTTGCTCCAACCTGGCCTTGGACACTTCCAGGGATGGGGCAGCCACAGCTCTGGGCAACCTGTGCCAGGGCCTCCCCACCCTCCCAGGGAAGAATTCCTTCCCAACATCCAATTTAAAATCTCCCCTATTTTACTTTCAAGCCTCTTGTCTTATCACTGTATGCCCGTGTAAAAAGTTGCTTCCTTTTATATAAGGGAAGGGGATGAAGGATGCTGGGGAGGGTGGGAATGAAGGATGAAGGGGGGGGATGAAGAATGCGGGGAGGGGGGAATGACGCGGGAGGGGTTGAAAGATGCGGGAGGGGGTGAAATATGGGAAGGAGGGGAAGGATGTGGTGCCGAGCCTGGGAGCGAGAGGGCAGCTCTGCGGCCCCCCATCCCACCGCCCCCTCCAAAAAAAAAAAAAAAAAAACCTAAAAAAAAAGAAAAATTAAATAAATAACCAACTAAAAGGGATCCAAACTTCAACGCTCCCCCTCAGCGGGAGCAAACCCCGCCTCCGGGGAGGAAAGTTTATTTGAATGCAACAAATAAACAAGCAGGGGGTGAGGGAGGAGGAAAAGCCAAAAAAAAAAAAAAAAAAAGGAAAAGGGGGGGGGGTGGGAGAGAGAGAGAGCGAGAGAAAACAAAGCGGGAGGGATGCAGCCCGCCGGCTGCCCGGAGGAGGAGCGGGGCCGGGCGGTGCCTGCGGCGGGGCCGGGGCCGGGGCCGGGGCGCGGCGGGGCCGGGGGGCGGGCGGAGGCGGCGGCGGCGGCGGGGGGGCACCGACAATGGCGGAGGGGGGCAGCGGCCGGGGGGTAGCGGCGGCTCGGTGCCTCCTGCCCGCCTCCTCCCCGCCTTCCTCCTCCTCCTCCTCCTCCTCCTCCTCCTTCTCCTCCTCCTTCTTCTTCCCGGGTAGGAAAGTTTCAGCGCCGAGCGCGGAGCAACAGCCGGGCCGGGCTTTTGGCAGCCTGGCCCCGTCGGTACGGCAGCTTTCGCTTCGCTTCGCCGAGCCCGAGCCCGCGGGCCCGGCCCATGCCGGGGCTCCGCCGCCGTGCCCGGCCGCCCCGCCGCCCCCGCCGCCGCCGCCGCCGCCGGGCCCGGCGCTGAGCGCGGAGCCGCCGCGCTGGCCCAGCGTCCCGGCGATGCGCAAACTCTTCGGGGAGAGCTGCCGGCAGCCGGCCGGGGGCACCGGGAGCGGCAGCGGGAGCGGCGCCGGGAGCGGGACGGGGAGCGGGATGGGGAGCGGCGGCGCGAGCGCCCGCGGGGCTCCCCCGCCGCCCCCGCCCCGCAGCCGCGTCCCGCACCCGGCGCTCCGCTCTCCCCGCGGAGCTCCGCCGGAGCCCGGCCCGCATTCCTGGCATAACTCGGCTCGACCGCAACCACCCTCCTCCTCCCCATCACCCCGCGCCAACGGGGAGGACGAAGCGGCGGCGGCCCGTTCTCCCCGCGCCTCGTCGGGCAGCGAGGGCGAGGGGCAGAGCGGTGCCCACCGGCCCCGCGCCGCTCGGAAGAAGAAGAAGGAGAGCGGTGCCTGGGAGAGCTCGGTGGATGGAGGTGATGCCGAGGCCGAAGGCTGCGCCAGGGTGGTCCCCCGGCACCCCCTGCCCGTGGTGGCCCGTGTCTCCAAGGTGAACATCCTGCCCTTCGCCAGCCCCGGCGGGTCGCGGAGCAGCAGTCGGTATTCCAGCACGGAGACGCTGAAGGAAGAGGAGCAGTTTGGGATGTGTTGGCCCAGCCAAGGGCGGACTCTCCAGGCGGGGTACGGGATCTATCGGTCGCCCAGTTTCGGGACCAGCGATGGCCTGGCTTGGGCACAGCCGGGGGTCCGCGCCCGCCCCAAGCTGCCCCAGGGCATGGCCAAGGCCAAACCGGACCGTGGGAGCGAGAGCCTACAGCAGCCAGGGCCGGAGGGGGAGCGGGCCGAGCACCGCAAGTCCTTGTCCAACCCCGACATTGCCACCGAGACCCTGACACTCCTCAGCTTCCTCAAATCAGACCTCTCAGAGCTGAAGGTGAAGAAGAAAGGGGTGAGGATCAGCCTGGACTCGGGCTCTGATGGATGCTCTGGCACCACCACCCCCTCCCCTGGCGGCTGCGGGGCCGCTCACCCCCCCAACCGCTGGGCACCGGGCGAGCGGCCAACGCTCAAGGACCTCACGGCCACTTTGCGCCGCGCCAAGTCCTTCACCTGCTCCGAAAAATCCGGGACGCGGCGGCTTTTCCTCCAGAGCGCCATGAAGCAGAGCTCCTCCGAGCTCCTCCTGGCCACCACTCACAGCCAGGACAGGGTGGCTCCGGATGGGGGGCAGCGGGGGGACGAGGAGGCTCTCCCCATGGTCATCCAGGATCAGTACATCCAGGAGGCGAGGCAGGTCTTCGAGAAGATCAGCAGGATGGGTTCCCAGCAGGATTACGGCTTTGCTGCCGAGCAGAAGGACAGCGGAGGTGTGGAGGGCGCTGAGGGGTTGGCACCGACGGGGACGACGGACACGACCCTTCGGGGACAGGTGGAGAGCGCAGGGTGTTTGAAGGAAGTGCAGTCGGAGGAGAACCTCGCCCGCAGTAAATCCGTGGAGGAGCTGTCGGGTCACGAGTCCAGCGTGACGGACGAGGGCATCGTCACGGAGCCAGAGCCCATGGCAATGCCCTTCCAGGACCTGCACCAAGCTGTGGAGGCCTGGATGCTGCCCAACGCCGGGCCAGCAGCTGGTGACTCCGAAATGCCACTGCCCGCTCACCCGCCGGCGGCAGTCGAAGACCTTCCAGCTGGCAAAGCCGAGATGCCGAGCACGCCCGGCAGCCTGCGGCGCCGACGGAAGTTCCCGTCGGCGGGTGCCAGCGGGATGGAGGGCGGCGGCGAGGGCGGCACCGAGCCCTACCGCTCCCTGAGCGACCCCATGCCCCACCGGCGGTGCTCGGTGGCGGAGGAGGCGAAGAATTTCTCCGTCGACAGCAACCTGCTGGGCTCGCTGAGCGCCAAGGCGGGCGTCCCCCAGCCCGCCGGCAGCGCGGGCAGCGCGGGCAGCGACCTGTCCCTCAGCAGCGATGGCCCACGGGACTACAGCAGCCTCATCCAGACCATCGTGAGCCAGCCCGGCGCCATGGCCAAGCTCGTCGACGAGAAGGGCAACGGCAAGACCATCAAGAAGAAGTCCCTGAGCGACCCCAGCCGCCGCGGGGAGCTGCCGGCCGGCGCCTTCGAGGGGCCTGGCGAGGCCATCAGCGAGCTGGAGCCCAGCATCCCCCCGTCCAGCAGCGAGCCCATCCTCTCACCGGGCGCCAGCCGTGGCTATGGCTTTGACCCCAAGCTGGCCGACGTGCTGTCCCCTCGCGTGGCCCGGCGCAGCTCCAAGAAGCGCTCCAACCGCGCGGCCCACCAGGAGAACCAGCCGCCCCCCGCGCCCGCCGTCCTCGCCAAGAGCCGCCCGGCCGCCAAGCACGTGCGGCACACCAGCGAGCCCACCACCTTCGTCCCCATCGCCGTCCCTGAGCCGCTCGTCCCCTCCGGCCACCACGGCCACCTCCCTGCGCCGGCCGCCGGCCGCTCCCCCGGGAAAGCCTTCCCGACGCTCCAACCTCCCTCGCTGGAGGATGTCACCAAGCGGTACATGCTGGCCCTCAACTCAGGTGACACGTCCCCCGGCCCCGGGGATGGACCCCGCTCTCCTCCGGCCACCCCAGCGCCCCGGCTGTCCCGCTGCCCACGGCTGCCTGAGGAACATGGCCCCAGGACCAAGCCACAGGTGGTAAGTGCCGCTCCTTCCTACAAGCACCTTTATTTCCCAGGATTCATGACCCCTCCAGAGCACTGGTGGCTTTGGAGAGCCGTCACGTGTCCCTTGTGGTGGACAAATTCCCGTGTGTGGATGCGCTGCTGGATGGCCAAGGGCCTTCCCAGCCCTTCCCAGCAGTGCCCAGGAGACGAGCTCTTGTTTGTTGGAGCAAACCTCCCTGATAACCTCCTGATTTTTGGATGGGAAGAAGCAGTTTCCAGGTTAAATATCACCGTATTTTGGTGGCAGGAGGTTTTATAAATGTATCTATTAAATGTTATGCTTATATATAGCATCTTATGATATGTAAGGTCCTGATATATAAGGTCATGCTCTTGGCCATCCCTGAAATTGCCTTTTCCTTGACTGCAAAGGCTTCTTCTTGGGATTCCCCATGTTAAACCCCTTATTGAGCAAACCTGCATTTTCCCCCTCAAAAAACCTCCGATCCTTCCCATAGGATCATGGACTTTGCTGTGCTGGTGGGTGGGAAAAAGGGGGAAAAACATTCCTGTGCATGCACCGAATATTTGATGGATGAGTAAAGTTTGATCCTGTCTGGGGGAGAACTGATGTAGTTTGGGGGATGTGGAGGTGCTTTGCTCACTCCAAAGTGCAGCCACGTGTTTTGGGATCTTTCCTGGGGTGGGTTTTTGGCACCACCGGCCCTTTGGCCGTGGTTTGAACGCAGGGTTGGGTTCCCATCACTCCGGGTGTTTGTGCCGGGAAGGGCTTGGAAGCATCACCTCCTCCTGAGCACAGCAGTGCCAGCACCCACGGGGCTTTTAATAGCGCTGGGAGAAGCCCAGAAATACCCATTCCCGTGGAGGATTTGCTGGGAGCTGGCAGGAATGGTGCTGGCAGGGCTCTCTCCCCCTGCTCTGATGCCGGTTGGAGAGGATGGGCTGGACCATTCCCTTCCAACAGCCAAGGCTGAGGTGCCCAGGGCTGTGTAACCCTTGCTGGCCAGGGCAGAGCCACGTGGAGCAAGGGGGTTTTCCTTTGGATACTCCCAAAATCTGGATCCCTGCGGCCTCTTCCCCCGGGATGCTCTGCTGGGGTCTGGCATCCCCGCAGCATCATTCCCTCCAGATGTTCTCCTGGGGTCTGGCATCCCCACAGCATCATTAGTCCAAGATGTTCTCCTGGGATCCAACATCCCTGCAGCACCCTCCCTCCAAAATATTCTTGTGGGATCCATCATTCCTGCAGCATTATTCCCTCAAGATGTTCTTGTGGGATCCAGCATCCCTGCAGCATCATTCCCCCAGGATATTCTCCTGGGGTCCATCATCCCTGGAACATCCTCCCCCAAAAATATTCTTGTGGGATCCAACATCACCACAGCATCATTCCCCCAGGATATTCTCTTGGGATCCAACATCCCTGCAGCATCTTCCTCCAAGATATCCTCCTGGGGTCCATCATCCCTGCAGCATTATTCCCCCAAAATATTCTTGTGGGATCCAACATCCCTGCAGCATCACCCCCCCCTGGGGCCTGCCATCCGCACAGCATCATTCCCCCAGGATTTTCTCTTGGGATCCATTATCCCTGCAGCATTATACCCCCCATGGCATTCTCCAGGGATCTCTGCTCCCCATCCAACTCCTTCTCCAGCTGTTGTCCCCACTGCCAGACAACAACCATCGGTGGCTCCTGTTTAACACTTCCTTGGGGATGTTTTGGGTGAATTTGGGGTGAGTTTTGCAGCATTTTTCCCCATGTGTCAGTTTGTCCTCTCCAGTCTTGGGGTGGAAAGTGCTGTTGAATAATCAAGAGTTATAATTAAGCAGGGTAACGAGGGGCCTCCTGGGGCTGGGGCTGGTGCCACCTTGGGGACATTGGCAGGTCCCCAAGGCGTGGCAGAGCACCCAGTGGCATTCCTAAATTATTAATGTGTTAGGTTTATATAATACATGGCCTATTTGAATAATTTATAAAGAGATATTTCCTGCTCAGGCAGCTCCCGGGGATGGTACCAACCCTGCGACGGCCCCGTACCAGGGATGTTCTGCTGACCCCACCCCCCCAACCCCAGCTTCATCCCAACTCTGGGAGCATTCCAGGTGGATTTTTACCAGCTGGGAGCCCAGTTTGGCCGAACATCACCTCGTGTCCATGGGCCACCCCGTGGGAGCAGAGCCTGCTCCTCACCTTGCTTGAACCCTCCGGCCTCGGGGAAGAGGGTGCGAATTTTCCCTTTTAAGGGCAAGGCCACGGCTGTATCTCCAAATCTCTCTCCTGCCCTGGGATTTCTTTGTGCTCCGGCCATAGCCCAGCTGAAACCAGGAGTTTTTTATTTCCCTTTTTGATTTATTGGATAGTGGAGCTGGGATGTTTTATTTCAGAAGGCACCAGTTTGGGCTGGGGGGGCAGAGGGGGGGCTGAGTTGCCGTAATTATTAGCGAGAGCACCGAGGACCGGATGTAACTTGGCACCGGGAAGGCTGGCTGGGAACAGGGATTTATGTTCTCCCCGACCAAAGGAGAAGAAATAAGCTCTATTTTTGACTTGTTCGTTTTTTCTCCTCCCTAACTCAATGGAAAGGGCCAGTTTGGGGAGTCTGGGAGGGGAAATGGTTCATCGCTGCTCGGGAATTTGGGGGTGTGGGATCATCCATCCCACATCGTGGTGGTGATCCTTCGGACCATCCTGGTGTCCATCTCTGTGCTGGGAAGGGATTAATAATGGGGTCTGGCAAGTCTGTGTGGTGATGTTCCCCCAGAGTATTCTCTCCCAAGATCTCACACCCCCAAGATAGTCTCTTGGGGTTGGGTATCCCTGCAGCATCATTCCCTTAAGATATTCCCCTGGGATCCAGCACCCCTACAGCATGATCCCCTCAGGATATTTTCCCAGCCCCCGTGGTTTGGCAGTGGTTTTGGCAGAGGTGAGGGGGGTTCAGCCTCCCGGCACGTCCCGCCCAGAGAGGTAACGTGCTGTTCTCCCTCGGGGGCAGGACTGTTTGTCCTGGGTGCTTTCCAGCTTTTCCATGGAGCTGGAGCAATCCAAGCCATCCTGGGTGCACAGGAGCTCCTTCACCCTGTGCCTGATGATGGACACGAGGCTTTTAATTCCCGAGGGGCCGTTGGAGGCACATCCCGCTCCAGCTGCGGGAGGAAATGGTGCTTTCAAGAAAACAAGGAAAAAAAATCCCAAAACTCAAGATAGAGAGTTTTTCCTGCCTCCAGCTTCCCACAAAACCACTGGAAAGGACAGCACATGCTTGCACACCCCAGCACTGAGCAAGGGTGCGTTTAGGGTGGATTTGGGATCCATTTGCTGCTCAGCGAAGGGATGCCAGCCTGGCAATCCCATGGATCTTTCTTTCCCCCCATGGCAGAATCCATCTGGGGATGGAAAATGAGGGATGTTCTCCATCATGGCTCTGTTTGTTGACTTAGCAGCACTTGGATTAAACAGGAAAATATTGATTTAAATATAGCACCTCTCGGGAGCAGGGGAGTCGTGGGAATGTGGCCTCTGGCGCCCCATCTGCCGCCTCCTCCACCTGCTGCTCCCTGAATGGGGTGAGCACACCCCGAAAAACCCATCCGGGATGGAGGGGCATTCCCAAAGGGAAACATCGGGGTCACATTCCCAGGGACGCTTCTGTAAACCACCCCCTTTGCAGCATCCTCCCTCTGAGCTCGTACTCAAGGGATGGATCCCTGCATCCATATACTCCTTGGCAAAATCTGACATCTTTGGACCTATTTATCCCTCAGTTTATCCCAGGATAACTTGGACCTGTTTATCCTTGCCCTAAATCTCCATAGAAACCAGGTTTTGGGTCGTGACCGGGAGTCGTCTCGTTTTTCGGTGTTCCTGGAAATCTAGAATTAAAACTGGAGGGGGGGGGGAGGATGGGGATGGTAAATCCCAGCTTTCCTGGTAAATCCTGGTAAATCCTCTCCCAGTTTGCTGGGGATTTGCGCCCCTGGAGCCGCTGTGGTCGGTGAAATGCTGGAGTGGGGGGAAACGGAGGCGCCCAGGCAGCCCTGTGGGAGGGAGATGGGATGCGGGATGGAGCACGGAGAACTCGGTTGGAATCATGAGGATTCCCACATCAGGGAATCCCACTGCCTGTCAGGGGCATGGACTGACCCTGGCACCCCTGGCACAGGGCCAGGAGACGTGGCCAGGGGGGTGAAACAGCCCAAATCCTCTTAATTCTGCCCATTTTTGTCCCTTTCCTCCTCCCATGCCAAAATCCCCTCAATTCTGCCCAATTTTTATTCTTCCCTGGTTCCGAAATCCCATTAACTCTGCCTATTTTTGCCCCTTCCCTTCCCCACTGCCAGGGAGAGATCCCTGATGCTGGGATGTGTGTACAGGGAGATTCCTGGTGCTGGGATGTGTGTACAGGGATGCACAGGGAGATAGATCCTTGGTGCTGGAAGGTACTCAGGGATGCACAGGGAGATCCTTGGTGCTGGGATGTACTCAGGGATGCACAGGGAGATCCTTGGTGCTGGAATGTACTCAGGGATGCACAGAGAGATCCCTGGTGCTGGGATGAACACAGAGATGCACAGGGAGTTCCCTGGTGCTGGGATGGACACAGGCATGCACAGGGAAATCCTTCATGCTGGGATGAACTCAGGGATGCACAGGGGGATCCCTGGTGCTGGGATGTACTCAGGGATGCACAGGGGGATCCCTGGTGCTGGGATGGACACAGGGATGCACAGGGAGATCCCTGGTGCTGGGACGTGTGCACGGGGAGATCCCTGGTGCTGGGATGAACTCAGGGATGCACAGGGGGATCCCTGGTGCTGGGATGTGCGCACAGGGAGATCCCTGGTGCTGGGATGTGTGCACAGGGAGATCCCTGGTGCTGGGATGGACACAGGGATGCACAGGGAGATCCCTGGTGCTGGAGAAATCCAGGTGCTCTGTGTTGCAGAGGGGCACAGGGCCCAACAAATCCCGCACCCAGGGATGCCCAGGGATGGGATAGGGCTGTACCATCCCCGGCTCTGCATTCCTGGGCAGCCTCCCTGCACCCTGCCTGCATCCATACACAGATGCCTGGGCTTTTCCATGGAAAATCACATGCCTCCAAAGCTCCTGCTGGGAGGAGCTGGCCTTGCTCTCCCATCTGCTCCTGCCAGGAAAGCAGCAGGTCAGCATCTCTGAGATGTGCTTTGTCAGGATCCTCCTGCCAGTCTCAGCTGGGATGGGGGCTCGGAGCTTCCCCGGTGTTGCTGCAGCATTAGTCCATCATTGCCAGGGTTGTGGGGTCCCTGGAAGTGTTCAAAGCCAGGCTGGATGGGCCTTGGAGAAACCTGGTCTAGTGGAAGGTGTCCCTGCCCATGGCAGGGGATGGAACAGGATGAACTTAAGGTCCATTCCAGTCCAAACTGTTCAGTGATTCTGTGGCTCCCTGATTTAGAACCTCTCCTGGGCATATTCCTGAAGTGGGAGATTCCCCATGGATGTTGATCCCCGTGTGCTGGGAGGTGCTGAGGTCTCCCCTTGCTGTGACTTCGTTGCTGAGCTCCATCCCCCGTGCTGACCAGGCAGGTCCTGATGGGGCAGTTCCCAGAGCTCCAGAGCTGCAGCAGGGACTCCTCAATCCAGGAGGGAGAAGGTGGTGCCATCACACGAAAGGACGGAGCAGAGAGGCACCACTGGGGTTTGGCTGGTGGAGTTTCCTCTTCTCTCAAGGCATTCCCTGGAAAGCAGGGAAAGAGAATCCCTCCCTCCCTCCCATCCATCCATCCATCCATCCATCATTCATCCACCTCCATCCACCCGCCTCCTCCCATCTCTATCCTTCTCCATCCATGTCCATGCTCCCCTAGTCATCCCTCTCCACCCATTCCCACCACCCATCCAAGACAGCAACCCCCACATGCCAGACGTGATTTTTGGAGTGGCCATGATCCATCTTCCAGGACGTCTCCTCCTGAAGGCATCAAGCCTGGCTTGCACGGACAGAACCCACCAAAACAAGTCCCTTGCCATTCCCACCATGGTGCCTCCAGGCCAGGATGTGTCCAGAGGAGAAAAATCAGCCACTTCCACCCCCTCTGCCTCAACGTGGCTCTTTTTAAAGCTCTGAAGGTTGGTCCCAGTGGGGCTGTTTCTCCGGGCTCCCTTGGTTTCCATGGAGAGGATGAGTGAGGAATTTCGAAGGGAATGGCTCCAGTAAATGAACTCTCCTCTAAAAATAGTGTGTTTGCTTTTGGGTCTTTGGGAACTGTGGCCTGGCCAATGGAAGGGAGGAGGAAAATCAGCATCTGGGTAAAACTATTCCAGTAACTCTCTCTCCGGGCAAACTCCCGTCGGAGCCGCTCGGCTTCCGGGGGGGCAGGGGGCTGCTCCCGGCCTGCCCAGCTCCTGCCACCAGGGCAGTGGCTTGGGAGCACCATTCCTGGCTGCAGAGGGGGGTCGTCCCCGAGCCATGTGTTCCCGTGGGCCTCGTGTGGAGTGTTTGAGTTGGAGCCCTTTCATTTTGGGGGGGTTGGTGGAAGCTGGGTTTGTGTGACCCCCGTGCCCTGTGTTGGCTCAGAGACCTTGGGCATGTCCCTTTTTGGGAGCCATGGGGCTCCCACCGCCACCTTCCACCCCACCATGACATCCAGGACACCAGTGAACCCCACCAGGACATGGATGTGCTGGGAAAAGGACACCTGTGGTGGTATCCACCACCAGGCTTCCTCTGGAGAAGTCACCAGCCTGATGAGGGTACAGCCACCACCAAGTCTCCCCTGGAAGAGTCACCATCCCAGTGTGGGGTCAACCACCACCAGGCACCCCATGGAAGAGTCACCATCCCAAAAGGGGGGAACAGCCACGGCCAGGTCCCCCCTGGAGAAGCCACCATCCTGATTTGGGGACAGCCACCACCAGGTTCCCCCTGGAGAAGCCACCATCCAGGTCTGAGGACACCAGCATCCCTGCACGATTCCCGGGGCTGGAGAAGGTTTCCTTGGTGGTGCCCTGGAGTTGCTATTTGTAACTGCCTGTTCCTGAGCCCTCTGATACTCTCCAAAAAAAACAAGAAGGGAGTTGTTTGCATGGGAAGATTGGCATCTCCGAGCCTGGGATATGGTTTCCTGCTTTTTTTAGCTGGAGTAGCAGCAGACTCGTCGGCCTGCCCTGATTTGGCATCCTTCTCCCTGCATTTTTTTTTTTTGGAAGAGTTTCATCCTGACCCCTCGGCAGAAACACCGGCAGGAGCGGTAGGGGATCGACTCCGGTCCTTTGGTCTCTTTTTGGGTTGCCCCAAAGCCCAGTGAGATGGGATGTAGATGGCTCAGAGCCTCAGGGAGCGGAGAGGGAACTCATCCCTCCATCATCCAAACCTGGCTCAGGTCAGTAGATGCTGAACCCCCCCCTCCTTTCCTCACCCCTCACCCCGGGGTGTCACTGTGACAATGACAGGGCAGGGGAGGTGTCACCACGTGGTGTGACGTGGGATGTGGGCGTTCCTGGCCAGGGCTGGGCTTCCCCCCCATCCCCAGGTCCCTCCTGCCCCGGTTGCAGCTGTGCTGGATGAGGGGACCCGCCCAGGGGGTGCTGTGGCACTGGGTGTCCGTGGGGCACAGGGGGTGCCGAGGATGAAGGCTGCTGGTTGCTGCTGCCAAGGACATGGATCCAGGCAGGAAGGACAGGAGAAATCCTGGGCAAGGGGCACAGAACGGGATGTTTGAGTTCCTACCTCCTGGGTGTCCTTCAGCTCCTGGGTGTTTGTGGATCCATGGACAGACTCCTAGTACCTGTTTGATCCTAAGCATCCATCTCTCAGCTCCTGGGTGTCCTTCAGCTCCTGGATGTCCTTCAGCTCCTGGGTGCTTATGGATTTCTGGATGCCCATGGAATTCTGGTCCTTGTTGGCTCCTGGGGGCCCATCAGCCCATGGGGGCCTGACATCCTGATGCCTGTTGGATCCTGGGAATCTATCAGCTCCTGCGTCCCCATCCACTCTGGGTGTCCATTGGCTCCTGGGTGTCCGTGGACTCCTGGGCACCTCTTGGATGCTGGGAATCCATCAGTTCTTGGGTGCCCACGGACTCTGGATGTGAGTGTCTGTTGGCTCCTGGGTGTCCAGCACCTCCTTTGTGCATGCTGATTCATGGATGGCCAGAGTCTCTGTTGGATCCATCCATCAGCTCCTGGATGCCCATGGGATGTCTGTTGGCTTCTGGGTGTCCATGGAATCGTGGATATCTGTTGACTCTCTGGTGCCCAGAAGGTCCTTGGTGTTGCCAGATCCTGGTGCCCATCAGCTCCTGGGTGCCCATGGACTCCAGGGAGCTCCTGGGCAACCATCAGCTCCTGAGCATCCCTCCTGAGTGCCCTTTGGCTCCTGGATACCCCTTGGCTTCTGGTGTGCTTGGAATTCTGTGTCCACTTGGAGACCTGGGTGCCCGGTGCCTCCCGGTACCTGTCGGCCCCTGGCCTCACCCCCAGTGGCTCCTGGTGCCCATCACCCCTCTCGTGCCAGGCTGGCACACTCCTGGGTGTCCCAAGTCTGCCTGCACACCCTCACCAGGATCCACACCCCATTCCACCTGGCATCCAGGGCATGTCCTGTGGAGATGCCAAGGTGTGCCAGCACTGGACACCTTTTTCTCTGGTTTCCTTCTCTCCCCAAAATCCCATCACTGTTGCTTTTGGGGTGCTGTAGGATGCAGGGTGTGGCTTTTGGGGGATCCAGGGGTGCCAGTGAGTCGGGGGGGGTGGCATCACTCCTCTCCCGATGGATGCGGGGCCAATCCCACTGGGAGGCTGTGGAGAAGGAGCAGGGGGAGGGAAGGAGGGCTGGGCTGACCTCAGCATCTGGAAAGCTGCGCTCTTGGCCGTGGCCCTGCTGCCGAAATCCGGAGGCAAAAAAAACCTTCCATATTTGGTGAAAGTTGCTCCGGGCCTCGGCAAAGGCTGGATGGGAACAGGGGGCTGGCAAACCCCCTGCTGTGTCCTGAACCACAGGGACACTGGGTGTTCAGGGGCTCTGCCAGCGTGCCAGGGCATGGATGGCACTCCGGGGTGGTTAATTTGGGGGGATCATGGAGAGGGGGGATCCATGGGATGCTGCCAGCAGTGCAGGGAGGATGTCTGGAGATGCACCAGCAAGACCCCAATCCTCATAATTTGGCAGGGTCTCCCCCCAGCACTGGTGGTGCAAACCCTGATTTCAAGTGCAAATCCCATGGGAAGAGCCCCAGGGCACAGTTAGAGGATGAATTTGTGGTGCTTTGGGAAAGGAGCCTCCCACCGTGTCCCCTCTCCCCATCCCACCGGCACCGCTCCTCTGGACAGCCCCGGGAGGCCTGGCATCCTCCCACCCTGCCCTGCAAAAACTTGCCCCCAACTCCTTTAGTTTTTTTATTCCTGCTTTTTTCTCACACTTAACAAGCAGAGTTGCAGCCAGGCCTTGTCCTCCTGGGATGAATCACCACGGCCGGGAAGCCAGAGAAGGGAAAACAACGGGATTCTCGTGCAGTCGTTTGGGGCTGAAGCTGCTTTTCCCCTCCTCCTCCTCCTCCTCCTCCTCTTCCTCCCCATCCCAGAGGTGGCTGTGCTGCTGGGTTTCTCCATGGGAGCATCCCTGAACAAATCAATGCTCTTCTGTGAGCTGGGAGCCTGGGAAAAACCACGAGCGAGGGAAAAGCAAACATGTCCAGCCCCAGGACTGCGGATAAACATGGGAATATTATTAGTAACCGGAGCGGGGCTGGATCAGAGCTGCTGATTTATGCCCTTATTTCCTTTCAAGAAGTTACTCTTCGGAGAGCTTGGACTTCTCTTACCCGTGGGAGAGCAGCCAGAGGCTGGGAAGGGAGGGGATGCAGCCCTGGATGTGATGCTTGGATGGTCCTTGTGTTCCCATGGGAATGGTTTCTCCTGGACACAGGGCCTGGTGGTCCCGGGGGTGCAGTGTGCTGGTCCCCAGGGATGGGATGAGTGGTGTTCAGGGATGAGGACACTTGGGAGCAGGGAAGGAGGTGGTTGGTGGTCAGGGAGGAGGTGGCATGTCCTGGGAAGGACGTGACTTGTGCTCAGGGATGGAGGTGATTGGTGCCCATGGATGGAGGTGCCTGGTCCCCAGGGATGGGATGAGTGGTGTTCAGGGATGAGGAGACTTGGGAGCAGGGAGGGAGGTGGTTGGTGGCCAGGGATGACAGGGATTGATACCCAGGGATGAAGGTGACTGGTGCCCAGGGATGAGATAATTGGCACCCAGGGATGGAGGTGATTGGTGCCCGAGGATGGGATGACTGGTATTTAGGGTGGAAAGTGTCTGGTACCCAGGGATGGAGGTGATTTATGCCCAGGGATGAGGTGACTGGTGCCCAGGGATGGGATAACCGGTATTCAGGGATGAGGTGATTGTGCCTAGGAATGAGATAACTGGCACTCAGGGATATGGATGTGATTGGTGCCCAGGGGTGGGATGATGGGTATTCAGGGATGGAGGTGTCTTGCCAGGGATGGAGGTGACTGGCACCAGGGATGGAGGTGGCTGGTGTCCAGGAATGAAGGTAACTGGTGCCCAGGGATAGAGGTGGATGATACCCAGGGATGGCAGTGCCTGGTACCAGGGATGGAGGTGACTGGTACCCAGGGATGGGCTGACATGCCCCGAAAATGAAGTGACTGGTACCCAGGGACTGGGGGGACTGGTACCAGGGATAGCAGTGACTGGAATCCAGGGATGGAGCTGATTGATTGGTACCCAAGGATGCCAGGGATGGCAGTGGCTGGTCCCCAGCAAAAGCTGCTGGTGGCTGCCATCCCTCTATCCATGTGGAATACGGAATGGTGTGGGACATACAGGATAACTTATCCGGAGGCAAAGGCTGCTTGGGTTTGCCTTGAAAGTCCTACAAAACCCAATCCAACCTCCTGCTTAAAAAACATCCCAGGAGAACAGAATGGGATTTTTCCCAAGTGGTTCCCTGCCAGAAACTGAGGGATTGAGGAAATATGGGATTGGATGTAACAGCATTGTCCTGCTTTGGATGGTGGTGCCAGCCAGGGGTTTTTCCAGGTTTACCAGCAAGTTTTACATGCTGGGGTGATGCTATTTGTGGTGGAGGTTGGGATGGAGGGAAGCAGGTCCTGTTTTGTTTCCAAGCCTTTTTTTTTTGCCCAGGGTTTTGGTAGAAATAGAGCAAAGGGTGTGTTAAAATTGTTAAAGTCGGGCATTCACTGTGCCCTGGAGCTGGGGAATGTCCCCAGGGACCAGTGTTTCCCACTATGTCCCAGCTCCCTCTAGTGGGATCCACTCTGGGAACAAGAGAAAGAAAAATCTGCAGAAATTCCAGAATCTGCAGAAATCCCAGTTTCTTTCAAGCTGGGAATGGAGATTTCAAGGAGGTGCCAAGGTTCAGGCTGCTCCCAGCACATCCATCACTACGTGATCCCAGGGAATCTCCCCCCAGCAGTGCAGAGAATCAGGACTGGCAGCAGGAACAGGCTGTAATGAGGGAAAAACAACTTGTATTTATTTACTCTTAAAATTTTGGCATGTTTTAGAGGGGTGGGAATAATTTTACTGGAGGCAGGATTAGCTCCTCCTTCAGCAGCTACGGGAAAGTTGAGCTGGGAAGGCCCTGAGTTGCAAATCCCACTCCCAATCTGGTCTGAAACACTCCAGATTTTTCCTAAATCCAGGTATTTTTGCCCCAGGACACAATATGACAGGTCCTTTTTTTAAAATATTTTAAGATGTTTGAAAATTCCTGGGGATGCTCCAGCTCCTCATGGATCACTGTTCCAGGGTGAGGGAAGCAAACTGATGGATTTGCACCCTGAGCTTGATGAAAAAAGAAAATAAGGTGGGAGAGCTCCCATTCTTCTTTAGGAGGCCAAGTGGGATTGCATTTCCAATGCCAGAAGGAAAAGCTGATGGAAAAACCCTTCTCCAAGCCCCCCATCCCAGTTTTGGAATGCCCCCCCACTGCCCAGGGCTGGATCTTCTCCATCTTTGTGCTTTCAGGAGCATCCTTGCCACGCTGGCACAAGCCTTTGGAGTGAAGGATGAGCCCCTTGGCCCCATTCCAAGGGATTGGCAGACTTTTCCCGGGAGGTTTTGGGGGAAAGGAAACACCCGGGTTGGGGGGCAAAAAAAAAAAAAAAGGAAAGGAAATCTAAAGGTGTTTACAAAGAGCCGCGGGGCTAAAAATAGCCGGCTCATATTTTAGACAGCCCTAAAAATAGGCAGCGCTGCTGGAGTGGCCAAACACTCCCAGGAATTTCCTGTGGGCTGCGGGCCGCTGGCAGGGGGGTCCGGGCTCGGGAATGGGCTCGGGAATGGCCGGCACCGCTCCGGCCTTTTCCAGGGGATGGCGGGCCGGCATCCATCGGGCCCCGCGGGGCACGGCGGGATTCAGGATTCCCTGGGATTAACCCTTCTCCACACATCCTTCTCCCTCGTAGCATCCAAAGGGTGGGACTGGGAGAGGTTTCCAAATCCGTCGGCAGAAAGCTCAGCCTCGCGAGCAGACAGCGGAGAATCCACTGGGAATGAAGGGATTGATCCGAGGGCCGTGTTTGGGGAGTGGGAAGGAGCCTCCCGGGATGGAGGGATCCCCCTGCTCGCCCCAGGGATCAAGGATCCCGTGGGAGGGCTGGAGGAGGCGGAGCAGCCGGGACACTGCGGCGACATCGCGGCGTCACCGGCACGGAGGGGACCGGGGGCGGATCCAATGGGGCAGGGATTGGAACGGGAATGGGGTTGGGATTGCAGCGGGAATGGGGTTGGGATTGCAGCAGGAAATGAGTTGAGATTGCAGCAGGGATAGGGTTGGGATTTCAGCAGGAAATGAGCTGGGATTTCAGCAGGGATAGGGTTGGGATTGCAGTAGGAATGGGGTTGGGATTGCAGCAGGGATGGGGTTGGGATTGCGGCAGGAATGGGGTTGGGATTGCAGCAGGAATGGGGTTGGGATTGCGGCAGGGATGGGGTTGGGAATGGGGTTGGGATTGCAGCAGGGAATGGGGTTGGGATTGCGGCAGGAATGGGGTTGGGATTGCAGCAGGAATGGGGTTGGGATTGCAACCCAGATGCATCAAGGATTGCAATGCAGTTGGACCCAGGTTTGCATCCCTGGTGAGTCCAGGAATGGGACTGGGATTACAGGAGGAATGGTGTTGGGATTGTAATCCATATGGATCAGGAATTGCAGTGAAAATGAGACCAGGACTGCAATGTGGATGGACCCGGGTGTGCACCCCTGGTGGGTCCGGGATTGCAACAGAAATGGGGTTGGGATTGCAACAGGGATGGGATTGGAATTACAACCCAGGTGGGGATTACAGCACAAACAGGTCCAAAGGTTCAACCCAGGTGGGTCCAGTTAGTTCTGGGATTGGAACCCAGATGAATCTGGGATTGCAATAGAAATTAGTCTGGGATTAGAACCCAAATAAAACAGGGATTACTACAGGAATGGATCTGGAATTGCATCCCAGAAGAGCCCAGGATTGCATTCCTGGGTTGCAATGCAGATATACCAGGAACTGCAGCGGAGATGGGTTTGGGGTTGCAGCCCAAATAGGTCTGGGACTGGAACTCAGGACAGCCTGGGATTGCAATCCAGTGGGTCTGGGATTGTGATGCATATGGATCCAAGAAATTGGATCCCAGAAGAGCTCAGGATTGTAAACCAAACAAGGCACATGGAGCCAGGATTCCAACAGCCATGGATCTGGGATGACCAGGGCACTGCAGTTGCAGGAGCTGCTGCCTTGCGAGCAGCCTCATTACCCGGCTGTAATTAGCTGTCCTGGCTCCTATCATTCCCACTCCAGGTGCTGCAGGTCCCTCCTCCCTGATCCCAGCGCCAGGGAAGCATTAAAGGCTGCTGGAGCTGCCATGACATGTGCTGAGTTGTCCGTTCTCTGCTCCCTCCCTGGGGTGGGATGATCATTATCCTCATTACCAGGAGG
This sequence comes from Pipra filicauda, assembly GCF_003945595.2. Taxonomy (NCBI): domain Eukaryota; kingdom Metazoa; phylum Chordata; class Aves; order Passeriformes; family Pipridae; genus Pipra; species Pipra filicauda. Next base: position 83,826 of record NW_024104849.1, read on the forward strand.
AAATTTCCCGGCTGCAATGGAATGGTTGCTGTGGAAACGGGGTGAGCAGCTAATTAGATTTAATTAACGAAGCAGGAGGGGGGTGTTACAAGCACATCTGGGCAGGAGGCATCACTGTCGGTGCTGAGGTGATGGTGGGGTGGAAAGATGGGAATGTGCCTCAGTTTCCCTGTCTGCAAGGTCAGGGAAGGGGGATATGGACAGGGATGGAGACCCCACAGATACTGAGCGCCCCATCCCAGCAGGATGTACATTCCTGCTCTCCCTTTTGCCTTTTTTGTTTTAAAAATGAAGGGTTTGGGACTTCCCTGTGTCAGTGCCTCCTTGTTTGCAGGGTTGGAGGCAGGACACAATATCCCAGGGCCTTTTGTAAGCATTTTAAGGTGTTTTCAAATCCCTGGGAATGCTCAAGCCCCTCCTGGGTAGGGAAGAGCAAACTGATGGATTTGCAGCCTAATCCTAATTAAAAAAGAAAATAAGGTGGGAGAGTTCCCATCCTTCTTCAGGAGGCCAAGTAGGGTTGCATTTCCAATGCCGGAGGGAAAAACTGGGGGGAAAACCCTTCTCTGAGACCCCCATCCCAGTTTTGGGGTTCTGCAAGGCCAGGGAGGGGGATATTGATGGGCTGGAGATTCCAAGGATGCTGAGCACCCCATCCCAATAAGATCAGGGAGCGGGATATTGGTGGGGATGGAGACCCCAAGGATGCTGAGCCCCCTATCCCAGTTTTGGGGCTCTGCAAGGCCAGGGAGAGGGATGTTGAGGGGGATGGAAATCCTGAGGATGCTTCACCCCAGCTTTGGGGTGCTGGAAAGGCCAGGGAGGGAGATATTGATGGGGATAGAGATCCCAAGGATGCTGAGCCCCCATCCCAGTAAGGCCAGGGAGAGGGATATTGATGGGAACGGAGATCCCATGGATGCTGAGCCCCCATCCCAGTAAGGTCGGGGAGAGGGATATTGATGGGAATGGAGACCCCAAGGATGCTGAGCCCCCCATCCCAGTAAGGTCGGGGAGGGGGATATTGATGGAGACCCCAGGGATGCTGAGCCCCCCATCCCAGCACCATCCATGCATCCCCCCTTCCCAAGGAAGCATCATCTCCCCCCTCCACCCCAGCATGCTCCTTGGGCACAGCTTTGCCAGGAGCATCCCCGGCAGGATCCGGCCCTGCCCGCATCCGCGCGTGTCTGTGTGGGCACGGCTCTGCCTCCCTCTCCCGATCGCTCCCTCCTGCCCGTGCCTCGGTAATTCCCGGGGCCGGGAACACGGAGCCGCCACGGACGCAGGCGCACACCCCCCCTCCGTCTGCAGGAGGGCATTTCTACATCCATATCTTTATATATTCCCGTCGATATAAATAGCTCCTCTCTCTCCCCTTTTCCCTGCGCACCGCATCGCTCCGAGCGGACACCTGGGGGGGAGAGATAGGGAGGAACAGGGATCGTTTCTGTGCATTCCCTGGGCCGCGTGGGCCGGAGCGACCCCGGGACCCGCATGCTGCAGATGGTGAGGACTCTGGCGCAGTTCACCATCGCGCTGGAGGACATGCGAGACATCGGCGACGGCGTGGACGCCGCCTTCGCCTCCGGCGGGATGAGCGGCGCGGCCGAGGAGCCGCCGGACAAGGGCTGCGCCCCCCGCGGGGGCTCCGAGGTGATGGGAGAGGGGGGATGGGCAGGGAAGAGTGGGATGGGGGGGATTGGGTGCGGGTGCGTCATGTTGGGCCACGTGTGCACCCGGCGGAACGCGGCACCTGTGGGGTCTGCGCTGCCATTGCCGTGGCAACGGTGCCTCCATCCTCATCCCCTCCGTCCCCATTCCCTCCATCCCCATCCCCTCCATCCCCATCCCTTCCATCCCCATCCCCTCCATCCCCATCCCCTCAATCCCCATCCCCTCCGTCCCCATCCCCTCCGTCCCCATCCCCTCCATCCCCATCCCCTCCATCCTCATCCCCTCCGTCCTCATCCCCTCCATCCTCATCCCCTCCGTCTCCATCCCCGGCGAGCCGCCTTTGGATTGCGGGAGAGGGGGGTGATCCCACGGGGAGAGGATTGAGGGGGGGATGGAGGCACCACTGCCCCCGCCCCCCGAGTGCTGCTGGTGGGCAATGCCCAGCAGGGGCTGATCCCGGGGCTGAGGAGCATCCCGGGGGAGGCAGGACGAGGGTGGGACGTGGCGGGGGTGTCCCCAGGGAGAGCAGATGGAGGGTGAGGTGTCAGTGGCCCCACGGGGGACGGGCTTTGCTGGGGTAAGGGGTGCAGTGGGGCAAATCCTACCAGCTCTGCTCTGCTGGAGTGGTGCATTACCCCTCCAGCTTCTGCTCATCCCAGCGGGAATTTCACCCTCCTCCTGCTGGGATAATGCTGGTGCTGCAATGGTGAAAAAATCCCCATGCCAACAGTTGGGCCTCATCCTGCTTCTTCCCTCTGCTGCAAACCCCCACTGTGGTGCTGAGCCTGTTCGGCTCGTGGACCTGAGTCTGCCTCAATCCTGAGCTGGAATGGCTCTGGGAAAAGCCAGAGGCTGGGAATTACAGGGGGTGTTGTTGGGGAAACTGAGGCAGAGCCAGGGGGGCAGGTGCTGTGTCCCCCTAAACCCCCCCCTCCGGTGGGGCCCTTCAGCCCATGATTACAGCAGATTAACCCAGCAGTGGAAGTGCTGATGGACCTTCAGGCTGGGATGCAGTGGGCAGATCTCAGCTGGAGTCCCATGGTTTGAGAGACACATTCCCACGGGGGCCTTGGACCCGTTACCATCATATTTGGGACAGCAGTTCCCTCTGTGATTGGCTGGCAAACCATTGTCAGCTTGGTGGGGAAACAGGCCCAGCTCTGTCCTTGAGCCACGAGCAGGACCTGGATCCCTCCTCAGCGCTCCCTGGGCAGTGCCAAGGAGTTGGGGCCTCCATCCACAGTGAGGATGGTTGGAATAAATCTTCCTCCTGTGGCTTCAGAGCAGCTTCACAGCTCAAGGGTCCCTGCACCCAAAAGATTTGGGGTCTCTCAACATCCAGGCTCTCTGGAGATTCTACACATGCAAAACCTGTGGGGTGTCTGTGCACCCAGGGCACTCAGAGTGTCTCTGCATCCAAATCTTTGGGGATATCTCTGCACTCAATGTCTCTTGGAGCATGCAAAACTTTCGGGGTGTCTCAGCACCTAGATGTCTTGGACTTTCTCTGCACTCAACCATTTGGGATGTCTCAATTCCCAGATCCCTTGGACCTTCTCTGCAGTCAAAACTTTTGGGGTGTCTCTGCACTCCACATCTCCAGAGTGTATCCAAACACAGAACTTTTGGGGTATCTCTGCACCTCCAGAGCATCTCTGCATCCAGAGCTTTTGGGCCATCACTGCACCCAGCACCATTGTAGTACTTCCACACCCAAAACTTCTGGGGTATCACTGCACTCAGAGCTTGTGGAGCATCTCATACCCAAGTCTTTTGGGGTGTCGCTGCACTCAGAGCCTTTGGAGCATCTCACACCCAAACCTTTTGGGGTGTCTCCCACCCTGGGCTCCGGAGCTTTGCACCCCCAGTCTGAGCTGCAGGGGTGTCCCACAACCAAGAGGACCCCGACCCATCTGCTTCCTAAGGCTGCAGGACCATCCCACACACCACCTCCCCGTGCCCCCCACCACCCCTGAACCCCTGTGCCATGGGGCCCCGGCCCAGCCCCAGGGTGCCCGGGGTGCTGGGCGGGAGGCGAATTCCTGCAGGTCGGCTCCGAGCGGAGCCCTGGAGAGACGGAGGGCTCCGGGACCGACCCATGTAGGGCTGTGAGCTCCAGGGCGGGCTCCTGACGCGGCCTGGAGGAAACCAGGCGTCTGTGCGCTCCGTGTCATGTACTTCCTAATCCTCCCGGATTCCTCCATCGGGCTGGAGAGGGAGCGGAGTGGAGCTGGATCCAGCCGGGCTCCGCCGGAGTTCAGCCTCCCCGCCGAGCCCCGGTGCTGGCACTGACACCCGGCACATCCCTGCCCTCCGCCGTGTCACCCCAAAACCCGTCTGTCTGTCTTTCCCCCCGGGCAGGACATGAGGAAACACGTCATCATGACACTGCTGGACACGGAGCAGTCCTACGTGGAGTCCCTGCGCACCTTGATGCAGGTAACAGGGTGGGACACCCCAAACCACGGCACCCCCAGGGTGGGACACCCCAAACCACGGCACCCCCAGGGTGGGACACCCCAAACCACGGCTTGGTGGCACTCGGGGACCCCAAGTTGGACCCCTGGCTGTGGGTGCTCCACCAGCACTGCTGTGGCACAGGGGTGGGTTGGGAAGTGGGGACAGCAGGGCCAAGAGAATGGAGCTGTGCCGAGAATGGGGTGTGGGAGTTCCCTCTATCCCCCAAATCAAGCCCACGTTGTCACCTGGCAGGTCTCGTGTTCCCAAGTCTCTTCCTGTGCTTGCCCCCCAAAAGCTCTCCCTTGTGTTGCCCCCCATCTCCTGTTGCTGGTGGTCCTCCCATGGTGGGGGACCCCTTAGGCCCCCATTCCCATGTGTCCCCATTTCCTGCTCCCTGTCATCACCTGCGTACACGGACCAAGGGTTTCCCACAGGCTGAGCTGGTTCCAAGCCCCTGGAGCAGCCTGGCCCGAGGGTCCACCCCACGTTTGAGATGTTAATGAAGGTGTTTCAGCAGGTTAATGATGGTCAACGCCCTGGAGACAAGTGACCTGGCAGAGGTGTGGGCTGTCCAACCACATCCCTGAGGGTGGGAACACCAAAAAGTCAGAGCTCTGCTCTGCTCCAGACAAGGCAGTGCCTGTAGGACATCTGTCCACGGGGGAATGGGGCACACCACCCCAACATTTTTCCCATAAATCCCTTGCAATGGTGGGCCCAAATATGCTGCAGGAGGGAAGGACCCCCTGAGGCTGCTGCTTGGAAGGACGAGAGGCTCCTGGCTCAGGGGTTTATTTTGGGGGGAGCCATGCAGGGTTTGGGGTTGGGTGGTGTCCCTGGCTGGCCTTGGCATGGACAGAGTCTGTCCCACGCTCTGTGCCACCCTCTGAGGTGGGACATGAGGCTGGTTGGAGGGGACAGCTGTGCTGGGACTCTGTAGTCCCCGGAGCCATGGGGTGTCAATGCCTGAGCTCCTGCCCATGGATCACGTCCTGACACAGTCCAGTCAGGGGGTCCTGGCTTTCTGGGAGATGTCCCTGGCTCCCTGTCTCAGCTTGGATCCTTGACATGGCTTGTGGCACATTGCATGGTGGCTACCAGGGACAAGGGCCTGGATTGAGGATCATCTTCCAGCCAAGCCAGGTGGTGCACGGACAAGCCCTGCCTGCTATCCCTGTGTGCTGAGGTGGAGGCTGTCTCCATGCCCTTCTTCCCCGTCTGAGAAGCATGGAATGCGTGGCACAGCCCATCCCAACTCCTGCTGGAGGTGTTGGCCACAGTAGGGCAGGCAAGGGGGGGTTAGGAACCTGAGGAAGGATTTGGCCCTTCTGTCTTGGGTCTCCATGAGATATCCAACATTAGCTTAAGGAGCCTGATCCTCGGGGAATGACTCCTCCTTCACCAGCTTGGATGGACGTGCTGAGGCTGCTTGAGAAAGGTCCTGTCCTCGCTGCTCAGCTCCATGGTCCTCCCAGCATCCCAAAGGACACCAGCACTGGTCAGGCTGAGGAGGTGGCAAGGCTTGAGGAGACCTTCCACATCCTGCTGCATTCCTTGCAAATCCATCTCTCCCATTCCAGAGGCTCTGCCCCACAGAGGGAGGAGAAGGGTTTCAGAGCAGAGCCACCCACCAGCCTTGCTGAGGACCTCCTTTCCTTGCTGGCTCGTTGGCCATTGTGTGGTGGTCCTGGGCATGATCCAGTGGATCCACCCTGCTGGCTCCAGCCCCTCCTGGTCCCAAACACCCTAAATCCCACCAGGAACACACTGGCATTTGGATCCCAGTGCTGCCATGACTCCTCAGCTGGGTCAGGCTCTGCAGCAGATGGAGGTGACCAAGGCTCGTGACAGCAAAGATTTGGAGCCTCTCAAGGCCATGGCACAGCAGCTGCTGCACTGTGGGGCTTCCCTGTGCAGACCTGTCCCCCTCCCCACGCTGCCACGGGGATCCATGGGGTGGGATGGGATGCAGGGAGTCTGGGGTACAAACCCTGCTGGCACCGGGCACTGTCTGATCCTTTCTGGGGGTGCCACAGCCCAACAGTCGCCAGGGGAAGGTTGCCATCCATCCCCATATTTACAGGGGCTGAAAAATCCACACTGGGTGAGGTGGGAGGAGAAACCTGCAGGGCCCCCCGATGTGTTTGTTCCCCTTCAGGGTTACATGAAGCCGCTGAAGCAGCCGGAGAACTCCCTGCTCTGTGACCCCTCGCTGGTGGACGAGATCTTCGACCAGATCCCTGAGCTGCTGGAGCACCACGAGCAGTTCCTGGAGCAGATCCATGACTGTGTGCAGAACTGGCACGAGAAGCAGAAAGTGGGCGACCTCCTGGTGCAGTCGGTGGGTCCCGGTGGGGTGGATTCCTCCTGGGCATGGCCCCATGGAGAGCGTTTGGAGCAGGAGGCTGGGGAGTGGTTAAAGGACGGGCCTGGGATGGAGCACAGGAGACAATCTCCAGGCCTGTTGTCTGCTTAGCGTAACGCCGGGGAGCTGCAGCTCCCGGCTGGATCAGCAGCTCCCGGCTGGATCTGCAGCTCCGTGTCTCTGCCTCGGGAGCAGAAACGTCAGGGCTGAAAAATCGCGGTGGGCGGACAGCGGGAGAGCCCTCCCTGCGCCAGCCCAGAGCCAGGATTAACCCTTGGGGCAGCTTCCTCCAGGCTCTCCTGGCATGTCCCTGCGGGATCTATCCCCCTTTTTCCCTTCCCAGTTCTCCAAGGACGTGCTGGTGAACATCTACTCTGCCTACATTGATAACTTCCTCAACGCCAAGGATGCCGTCAGGATCGCCAAGGAAGCCCGGCCGGCGTTCATGAAGTTCCTGGAGGTGGGTCCTGGTTCCTCTCTCCATAGGTGCTGCCCAACATCCAGAGCCAGGCTGCTGGTGGGGCAGGATGGGAGTTAATGGGAATAAACTGGTAAGCTGTGGTCAAACCGGGATTTTTCCCCTCACCTCCTTGGTTTTGTTGCGAAGAGGATGGGTTGGGATGAACCAGAGTCACTCCAGACGGTGTGAAGAGGAGTCGCCAGGAGGCAAAGCGGGTGCTGCTGCAGGTCCTGGGCTGGTGGGATGTTGAGTCCCTGCTGTGTCCCACCCATCTGTGTCCCTCATGGGTGTTTTGCAGCAAAGCATGAGGGAGAACAAGGAGAAGCAGGCCCTGTCCGACCTGATGATCAAGCCGGTGCAGAGGATCCCGCGGTACGAGCTGCTGGTCAAGGTGGGTGCAGGCAGGGGGGTGACTGCACTGGGGCTGCTGGGGATGTGCTTCCATGGAATCCCAGCGTGCTTTGGGTTGAAGGGACATCAAAGCTCATCTCATTCCATGGGCAGGGGCACTTTCCACTAGCCCAGGTCGCTCCAAGCCCCATCCAGCCTGGCCTTGGACACTTCCAGGGATGAATTTTGGGTGTCCGTGCGAGGTGGTGATGGAGCTGGTGGGCTCTTTAGAGGTGACAGACACCAGGCTGGCGGTGGCCAAAGCCCAAGGCTTCATTCCTTGGGGTCAGTTTGCACCCCCAGCAGCCGGAGCAGCGCGGGGGGGCTGGGGGATGTCGGTGACACTTGCCCAGGGTGACAGTGTGGCCGTGTCCCCACGCAGGACCTGCTGAAGCACACGCCAGAGGACCACCCCGACCACCCCTTCCTCATCGACGCCCAGCGCAACATCAAGCAGGTGGCCGAGAGGATCAACAAGGGCATGAAGAGCGCGGAGGAGGTGGAGAGGAATGCCCGGATCGTGCAGGAGATCGAGTCCCACATCGAAGGGATGGAGGATGTACGTGGCGGGGAGGGGGCTTAGGTGGGGTCGGGCTTCCCTTCTCCCCAAAATGCCACCATTTCTGCTCCTTCTGGGCCACATTTCTCTTCCGTGTCCTGCCTTCCCCATCATGGCCTTGGTGGGCTCCTGGAGTTTAGGGAGTGGGGGATACAGGGGTGAAGCCCCCAAGGCTCCACACCCACGAGCCTCCTTTGTCCCCACAGCTCCAGGCTCCACTTCGCAGGTTCCTGCGCCAGGAGATGGTCGTGGAAGTGGTAAGAGAGGGGTGGGGGGCCCTCCTTCACCACCAGGGCTGTGAGACCACCCACTGGATGCTGGGATTGGGGGTTGTGGGGTAGATAGATAGATGGATGAATGACAGATCAATGGTGACACTATAAATTCCCTAAGTACGAGGGAAGATAAGATGGATTTTGGAGCAGGCAGGAGGCAGGGAGAGCCCCCAGCAGACCCGGTCGACAGGGAGGCTGGAGGTGGAGACCATACCTGGTGTTCCTATGGCCCTGGATCCCATTGCACCTGGTCCCCTTTCCCCATCCCAAGGACACGGCTGTTCCCCATGTGATGGTGGTATGGGACCAGTCCCACCCTGCAGCCTCCCCGTGTCCCAGTGTGGGGAAATTGAGGCAGGGACCTCTCCCAGTGCTGGCAGCAGAGGGGGGTGTGGACACTGACCCCTTGGTGTCTCCCACAACCCCACAGAAGGCGGTGGGCGGGAAGAAGGACCGCTCCTTCTTCCTCTTCTCGGACCTGCTGGTGTGCACCACGTTGAAGCGCAAGTCGGGCTCCCTCCGCCGCAGCTCCATGAGCCTGTGAGTACCACCAGGCTTGGGGGCACCCCTGGGATCGTACCCCCACAGCTGGCCTGGCTTTAAGGTGCTGGAGGAGTGGGTGCAGCTCAGCCATCCCGCCCAACCCCGCAGGTACACGGCGGCCAGCGTGATCGACACCGCCAGCAAGTACAAACTGCTCTGGAAGCTGCCCCTGGAGGACGTGGACATTGTCAAAGGTGTGGCACTGCTGCAGTGTCCCATCCCACCCCAAAACCCATCGCTCACCCCTGGATGATGGGGAGGGAGGAGGGGTTGATGCTGTGCACGTGTCCCCGCACAGGTGCCTCGCAAGCCACCAACAGGGAGAGCATCCAGAAAAGCATCAGCCGCCTGGATGAAGACCTCAGCACGCTGGGGCAAGTCAGCAAGCTGTCAGAGACCCTCAGCTTCCCCCACCAGGTATGGGCAAGTGATGCTGTCCCCTGGTCGGACACATTCCCAGGGTGTCCTCAGCCAGAGGGGAGAACCTGTGGAAGGGCCAGTGGCCATGGGTGTCCTCAAAGGACCCAGGTGCCACCGACCCACTATGGGGTCGGGGCAGCTTCTGAGGGATGGCAGGGGATGTCCAGGGTCAGTGTCACGCGGTGTTCCTGGTGCTGTCCCCTTCCCCAGGGGACCAACTGGGATGCCCTTGGTGGAAAGAACAGCCTGGGGAAGGGCTGGTGGCATCTGTGCTCTTAGAGGGCAGCCTCTGAATTGTAGCAGGGGATGGACAGGGTGGTGGTGGCCCATCCCTGGGAGCTGAAGCGTTGTCCCCATCCCCAGAGCCTGGATGACGTGATCAAGGACCTGATGGCCGCCATCCACCGGGAGCTGTCGGAGAAGCAATCCCTGTCCTTCAGCATGGCCTTCCCCCCCAACAAGGTGGAGCTCAGCACCACCAAGGCTGATGGCACCGAGTCCTTCATCTTCGAGTTCCCCAACCCCGACGCCCGGCTCGGCTTCGAACAGGCCTTCGAGGACGCCAAGAAAAAGCTGGGTAACACCGGGCACAGGGGAGGAGGCCGTGGGTGTGGGCTTGGCATCGCTCGGTAGCCCCCCTTTCCTCCACCGCTTCCTCAGCCCGCAACTTGGTTTTCCCCAGCTTCCAGCAAAAACTGCCTGGACCCGGAGTTCCTCAAAGCCATCCCCATCATGAAGACACGGAGCGGGATGCAGGTACTCAGAGCCTGGGTCCCGCGGGAGCCGCAGGTGCCGGGACGAGGTGGCTCGTTCCCGAGGTCTCATCTCTCGCTCCCTCGCAGTTTTCCTGCGCCTCCCCCAGCCACGGCAGCCCCGAGAGCTCCCACGAGGTGTGGGTTTGCAACAGCGACGGCTACGTGGGGCAGGTGTGCCTGCTCAGCATCCGCAAGGAGCCCACGGTGGAGGCCTGCATCGCCGTGTGCTCCGCCAGGATCCTCTGCATCGCCTCCGTGCCCGGCCTCCAGAGGGCCTGCAGGTAGGCAGGACATCGCCGGCGGGGCCGCGGGGCCGGGGGCGCGGGGGCGGTGCTGGAGCTGCCTGTCCCCCCTCCCCCGGTCGCGCAGGGAGCGCTCGGAGCCCCTGGGCAGCCCCTCCGAGGACGCGGCGCCGCAGCCCTGCCTGCACATCTCCATCTCGGGCTCGTCGCTGGAGCTCTCGGAGCCGGTGGACGGCGGCAACAGGGAGCTGGTGCCCTTTGACAGCGACGACACGGACGACGAGTCCTCGCCCAGCCCCTCCGGGACGCTGCAGAGCCAGGCCAGCCACTCCACCATCTCCTCCAGCTTCGGCAGTGAGTCCTCCCCAGCCCCTGCTTAGCGCAAAAGCTGCTTTCTCGCCCCAAAGTTATGGGCCTCTCTGCCTTGCGTTCCTCGGGGAAATCTGCAGGGGGAGGCTTTTGAGCCAAGGAAATCCTGGGAAAAGAGATGTAGTCCTGGGATGGGTGGCTTTGGGTAAAACCTGCTGGGTTTTGAGGCTCAGCATCACTATATCCTCCTCACCCCCTGCTTAGTGAAACACCTAATTTCTCGCCCCAAAATTAGGGGCCCCTCTGCCTTGCATTCCCCTGGGAAATCTGCGGGTGGAGGCTTTTGAGCCAAGGAAATCCCAGGAAAAGAGATGTCAGGGGGTATCAGCCTGACAGTGTGGTCCCGGGATGGGTGCCTTTGGGTAAAACCCAGTGTGTTTGGGGGCTTGGCATCCCTATGTCCTCCTCACCCCCTGCTTAGTGAAACATCTACCTTCTTGCCCCACAGTTATGGACAGCTCTATGGTTTTGGCCTCTCTGCCTTGCATTCCTCAGGGAAATATGCAGGTGGAGGCTTTTGAGCCAAGGAAATCCCAGGAAAAGAGATGTGGTCCTGGGATGGGTGGCTTTGGGTAAAACCTGCTGGGTTTTGGGGCTCAGCATCACTATGTGCTCCCCTGGGCTCGATATCACAAGGGGACCTGTGATCTCTTCCCCATGACTTCGGAGGGTGTGGGGTGCTCCTGGTCTGACCCATTCCCTCCTCCCGCTGCTCCTCCGCAGACGAAGAGATCCCGAGCTGCAAGGAGGCAGCGGTGGAGACGACGAGCTCGGAGGAGGAGCAGGAGCCTGGTTTCATGCCCATCACTGGCACCTACGGGCAGGCCCGGCATGGGGAGAGCCCCACGGACGGGCGGGCCCTGCGCCGCTCCAGCCGTGGCTCCTTCACCCGCGGCAGCCTCGAGGACCTGCTCAGCCTGGACCCCGAAGCCCACCAGAGCTCCATGTGGCTGGGCACCGAGGATGGATGGTATGGCCCCAGGATGGAGGGGGATGCGTGGGTTGGGTGGCCTCCAACCCCTGGTGAGCCCTGGGCTTTGTTCTCCCGCAGCATCCACGTGTACCAGTCCTCGGACAACATCCGGAACAGGAAGAACAGCATGAAGATGCAACACTCCGCCGCTGTCATGTGCATCTTGTGAGCAGGGAAAAGGGGGATTTTCAGCTCCCGTGGGTGGCCGTGGTGGGGTGGTTTGGGATGGCTGAGCAGGTGTTTTCTCTCCCCAGGTACCTGGATAACCAGGTGTTTGTGTCGTTGGCCAACGGAGAGCTTGTCGTGTACCAGCGGGAGGCAGGTGAGGCCGGATCGGGAACGTCAGAAGACACTGCTGGGCATAAATGCAAGCCTAAAGTGGTGGCTGGTGGGTGGGTGGGTTGGTGGCTTGGGCAGCCCCCTGGGGAGGGGTGCTCAGGGACTGGAGGTACCAAAATTGGAGGTGTACATCGTCCTCCTCCTCCCTGCTTGCCACTGGCATTCCCTGGGGACATCGCTTTATGTCCCCTATAAGGGAGGACCTGGAGACAGAGATCTCCAGCCACTGCATGCCCACATGCATCAAGCTGGACTTCCCCTGGGGACTCTGTAACCACCCTCCCCCCCACCCTCACAGGCCGCTTCTGGGACCCCCAGAACTCCAAATCCCTGTCGCTGGGCTCTCCGGGGAGCCCGATCGCCAGGATGGTGGCGGTGGCGGGGAAGCTGTGGTGCGGCTGCCAGAACCGCGTCATCGTCCTCAACCCCGCCACGCTGGCACAGGAGGTACCGCGGGCGGCGCCGGGGGGTGGTGGGGGCCGTGGGGGGCACCAGCGGCGTCACGGCGCTGTCGCTGTCCCCCCACAGCACACGTTCCAGGTGGGCCAGGACGGTGGGCGCGGCGTCACCTGCATGGTGAGCGCCGGCACCGGCGTGTGGGTGGCGCTCCAGGGCAGCGCCCAGGTCCGGCTGTACCACAGCACCAGCTACGAGCAGCTGGCAGAGGCCGACATCACCCCCCCCGTGCACAAGATGCTCGCAGGTGAGTCCCACTGGTGGACCAGTAACCCAGGGCGGTAAATTCCACAGGCGTGGGGTCGTGGAATTCCAGAGCGGTTTGTGTTGGAAGGGACCGTGAAGGTCATCCAGTTCCACCCCGTTGCCATGGATAGGGACACCTTCCATCAGAAGCCCCACTGGCGAATGGATAATCCCATGTTGAAACAGGGCGGTAATCCCACAGTCATGGAATCATGGAATTTCGGAGTGGTTTGGGTTGGAAGGGACCATGAAGCTCGTCCAGTTCCACCCCCTGCTGTGGGCAGGGACACTTTCCGTTACCCCAGGTTGCTCCAAGCACCATCCAACCTTGGATACTTCCAGAAATGGGAGCCAGAGAAGCAGCCACAGCTTCTCTGGGCAACCAGTGCCAGGGCCTCCCCACCCTCACAGCTGAGAATTCCTTCCCAATATCCCATCTAACCCTGCCCTCTGCCAGTGGGAAGCTATTCCCCCTTGTCCTATCAGGCCAATCTGACAGCACCCCAGGGTGCTTTACACCAGCCAGGGGAGTTGTGGTGTCCCTCCCCACATCCTGTGTGCCACAGATCCCGCTGGGAATGGCGGTCGAGAAGGTTTCACACCCCGTGCCGGGTGGGATGAGATACTGATTTCTGGGATGCTCCACAGGCTCGGACGCCATTATCCGGCAGCACAAGGCCGCCTGCCTGCGGATCACGGCGCTCCTGGTGTGCAAGGACCTGCTGTGGATTGGGACGAGCGCCGGTGTGGTGCTCACCCTCTCCGTGTCCCCCAAGGCCGCCCCCACGCTCGTGGGGCTCTCCCAGGGCCACACAGGCCACGTCCGCTTCCTCACAGCCATCGAGCTGCCCGACGGCTTCGACGTCCTCTTCCCGCTGCCCCGGGACATGGGTAGGTGGCCTGGTGACACATTTCCCAGGGCTGTTCCACTGGTGGATAACCAAGAGGAGCCTTGCAATGTTGTTGTCGAAGTCCCCGTTCCGTCACTGCCTTGTTAAAAATCCAGGGGGAAAAGCTGGGAGTGGGAATTGGGTGCTAAACTTCCCCCTGCCAGCACAAGTGACCTCAAATTTCCCAGGGAGACCTAAATTCCCTTGGGGAAAAGCCACAGGAAAGCTGTGTCACCCAGCCCAGCTCTGAAGCTGGGATGGGATGGGGAGAAGGAGATGGGATTTCGGAGAGTGATTTTGAAGGGAGAGGCAAACATGGGCTGGGGGAGCTAATTTGGGGTGGGAGGGGCTATTGCAGGTGTGAGGAGTTTTTGGGGGCCGAGATGTGGTGCCTGGGAAAGTGCTGGTGGGAGGATGCTGGAATCATTGAGTAGTAGAATGGTTTGGGTTGGAAGGGGACCTTGAAGGTCATCTAGTTGTTGGAGGGATGATGATGCTGGGATGATGCTGGGATGATGACTCTGGGAGGATGTTGCTGGGATGATGCTGGGATGGTGACTCTGGGAGGATGTTGGTGGGATGATGCTGGGATGATAACCCTGGGATGATGTTGCTGGGATGATGCAGGGATGATATTGGTGGGGTGATGTTGGGATGATAACTCTGGGATGATGTTGCTGGATGATGACTCTGGGATGATGTTGGTGGGATGATGCAGGGATGATATTGGTGGGGTGATGTTGGGATGATAACTCTGGGATGATGTTGCTGGATGATGACTCTGGGATGATGTTGGTGGGATGATGCTGGGATGATGCTGGTGGAATGACAGTGGAATGACACTGGTGAGATGCTGCTGGGACACTGTTGCTGGGAGGATGTTGGGATGCAGCTGCTGGGATGCTCCTGGGATGAAGCTGCCAGGATGCTGCTGGGATGATGTTGGGATGCTGCTGGGATGCAGCTGCTGATGCAGCTGCTGGGATGCAGCTGCCAAGATGATGTTGGGATGCTGCTGGGATGATTTTGGGATGCAGCTGGGATGCAGCTGCCGGGATGCTGCTACCGTGACACTGCTGGGGACTGGGGGAGCCGCCTGGGGACACCTGACAGGACCCCGGGGGTTCTGCACTTGGCAGGGGCCGAGAAGCCGAGCGAGGCAGAGAAACGAGACCCGGCCCGGCCCCGCGGCCCCGCCCTGGGCCTGGCCAAGCCCAAGATGTTGGTGATCAGCGGCGGGGACGGCTACGAGGATTTCCGCCTGACCAGCAGCAGCGAGACCGTGGGGCGGGACGACAGCACCAACCACCTCCTCCTGTGGAGAGCGTGAACAGCCACGACCCCCCCGGGCCGCCCCGCCCAGGAAGGGGAGCGCTGCCCCCCCTGCGTGCAGAGAGGGGGGTCCCGGCCCCCGTCCCCAGCGCCCCCCCGCCCCGGCACCTCTCATCTCCAACCCGGCTGCTCTCTGTGTGCTCGGGGTTGGGGGGGACGAGCCCCGCTCCCCCCGCCGTCCCCCCGGCCACTGCACTGGACTCGGGGTGGGGGGGGACACTCACCGCTTGGGGGGCATCCAGGACATTCGGGGGGGGTGGGGGGGTGCGGGTTCGTGTCCTTGGGATCACGGAGCGTCCCCGGGGCCCGGCTGGAGGATGTGCCCGGAACATGCCTTGCTCTCCGGTTTTGTGTGTGCCTGCTTCACGGGGAGGGGGGGCCTGGCACTGTCACCCCCCCACCCCCGGCCCCCGGGACCCCCGGCCACGCCACGGGACCACCCCAGGGACAATCTGGGCGCCGTGTCCCCCCCGGCCCGGGCCTCCCGCTCCCCCGCCTGCTCCATCGCCAGCACCCAGATAGCTCTGTTTGTTTGTTTGTTTGTTTTAAATATATATATATTATATATATAGAAACATCCTTATTTATTTGGGGCGGTCGGGGGGGTGGGGGGGGCTGGTGCATCCTGACATCGCTGTGGGTCCCTCTGCTCCAGAGTTGAGGGATTCAAACTTCCTGGAGAGCTGGACCCCACTGGTGGAGCTGGATCTTGGGTGTTGGTGGAGGGGGGAGCTGGTGGAGGGGAAGGGAAAAGGAAATTGGGGGTTCCTCCCCCCCTGTTCTCTGTGATTCCCGATGGGATTTCGCAGCCTGGGCAGTGGGACGAAGGCACTGCTGCATCTCCTGGATGAGGACAAGCATCTTCACATTCCCCACCGAGGGTGGCCCTACACTGGGTGTGGGGACCCTAAAAATGAGACTTTCTGGACAAACCCTCCCCCATTTGCCCTTTTTTCCTCCCCATTTTCCTGCTTTCACCTCAGGGTCCAGGTGAGACCGGTGCTCCCAGACCGGGACACCCTGTTGTCCCCATGGGAGAGGTGACAACGGCGGTGGCAGGGATGAACGGGGTGAGTGAGTGACGGGAATGCCATGGAGCCATCTGGGGGGTGGGGGTGTGCTATAAATTGGGATGATAAGGATATTTTGGGAAGGTTGGAACGGGATTTCAGTCACGTGGAGGCTCTTTGTCATTAAAGGTCACCCGTGTCAGAGTGAACCCGGCGTGGTCTCGTCCTTCCCTCGGGGTGGGGTGACAGGAACAGGGTGAGGAGCTCCCTCCGCCCACTGGCGTCACTGGGAATGCCACCCACTGGTGCCACGTGGGATGAAGAAACCCTTCCCACTGGTGGGGTGCAGCTGTTCCGTCCTGGATAGCCCCAAGGGGGATGTCGGGGGAGGGATCCCTCCCTTGTGCCACAGAGCACTGGGATGTGTCCCACTCCCTGGCTGGACAAACAGGGGACAGCTGGTCCTGGGGAGCACAGGGAGGTGGAGGGATCACCAGGCTCAACTGCAACCGCGGTGGCCCCAATGTGGGAAAACTGTTCTCTAGGGAAGAGGGTGAGGCCAAGATTCCATGTGCTGTAGGAAAGTTGGGTGCAGCACCCACGGATTGCTTTTCCCCCTCGATTTCCCTGCTTTTTACCCCCAATTTCCCTGCTTTTTACCCCCGACTTCCCTGCTTCCCCCTCCAATTTCCCTGCTTTTTCCCCCCAATTTCCCTGCTTTCCCCCCCCGATTTCCCTGCTTTTCCCCCCCAATTTCCCTGCTTCCCCCCCTCGATTTCCCTGCTATTTCCCCCGATTTCCCTGATTCCCCCCCCAATTTCCCTGCTTCCCCCTCTGATTTCCCTCCTTTCCCCCCCCGATTTCTCTGCTTTTTCCCCCCTCCCTATTTCCCTGCTTTCCCCCCCGCCGATTTCCTTGCTTTTTTCCCCCGATTCTCCTGCTTTCACCCCAAGATCCAGGCGAGCCCAGTGCTCCCAGAGCAGAGCACCCTGTCGTCCCCATGGGAGAGGTGACAACCACGGGGATGAACCGGGGTGTCCCCAACCCCATAAGGGGACGGGAAAAAAAAAATCCTTATTTTTGTTTTTTTAAAATCCCTTCTGGGAAGGCAAAAATCACCCCGATCCGATTCCTCGCGTTTTCCCCCCAAAACCCCAAGGAGGGCGGGATAAAGCGCAACATTCCCAAATTCCCGCAGTTCCCGGGAGGTGGCGCTGCCGCGGCGCTGGGATAGGGGGCGTGGCGAACGACAAAGGGGCGGGGTGTTGTGCGTGACGTCACGGAAAGGGGGCGTGTCCTGTGGTAATTAGCACGCCCTCCCCCGGTTCATTCATAAGGAGGAGGCGCGACCAACGGGGCGGCCCCGGGGGGAGCCCGGGGGGCTCCGCGGCGGGGCAGGTAAGGGGCACCCCCGGCCCACGGACCCCCCTCTGCCCGGGGGGGCTCGTCCCGAGCCGGAGGGCTCGGGGTCCTTCGCCTTAACGGGGTTAATTCCCCCTTGGAGCGATCTGGGAATGCGGCTGCTGCAGCTTTGCGTTGTGCGACGGAGCGGGGGGTGCTGGTTTTTGGGGTGCCGGACCCCCCGATTTGCGGTAAAAAAGGGTGGAGGGGTGTTGCCTTGGGTTTGTCGCTAAGCAGGGCATGGGGGGAGCTTGGAGTGGGGGCGGTGGGGACCCCCCGGCGGGGCCGGGAGGCTCCGGCTGCGGCAGCGCCGAAGTAGGTTAAAATAGAGGGTGGAGAGGGGGAAAAGTAGGTTAAGGAAAACTCGGCAGTGGCTGCCTGGGAAGAGGGATAAGGATTGGGAATCGTGGCGGGTCTTTTTTGCTGCCGGGAGCTGGAAAATCCCAGGGCTTGCAGCCAAAAAGCCCTGCGGGAGCCGGGATGCTGCGGTGAGGGGCTGCCCCCCGAAACTGCGCTGGGGTGAGAGGCTGCCCCCCAAAAATTTGGCTGGAATGAGGGGCTGCCCCCCAAAATTGGGCTGGAATGAGGGGCTGCACCCCAAAATTGGGCTGTGATGAGGGGCTGCACCCCAAAATTGGGATGGAACGTGCCGCTGCCCGGGTTTGGCGGGATCCCAGCGCTACCTCTGGGATCAGTGGATTTTAATGCTGGATATTTGTGGCGGTTCCGCTATTCCCACAGCTCCGAGGGGGCCCCAGGGGAGGCGACAGCGCCGAGTTTCGCTCCATCTGCCGGACAATCCCCTCCTTGTCCCGCGCTGCCTCCAAGAGCTGCTCCCCGAAGTTTTCCCGAACAGTTGCTCCTTTCTAGCTCCGTTTATCTGCAGGAGCCATCGGCTGAAACCCTGTTCCCGCATAGGGAGGGAAACCCAGGAATCCCAGTGGGCAGCCTTGGATTACAGGCTCTATTAAAGCAGGAATGGGAATAAAAGGCTTCTGTGACCCAGAGGGATTTTGGGGGAGGGTTCTGAAACCAAGTCACCTTTCCTGCTGCTTTTGCATCGATGCACCAGCCAGGTGGGGCGTGGGGGTGCTGGAGGTCCCCAAAAAGCAGGTCTGGCCCCGATGGGGTTATTTTTTGGTTTCCCATGGTTTTTAGAGGGACAAATTATGTTGGATTTAGGAGTTTCAGGGCTTCTCTCTGCTGTACCAGGGCAGCCGGGCATCCCATGATCCTGCCTCCCACATCCCCACCTGGGATGGCCCCTGGAGGCCTCCAAAACCGGGTGATGAGCCCTGGGGTGGCCGTGACTCGGCAAAGCTCCAGTGCCAACCAGGAGCTGGCACCCTTTGATCCTTGTGCCTCCTACATCCCTATTGGTCACCTAAGGGATGTCCTTAATCCCTGGATTAAGCCTGGCCTCAGATCTGCTTTACCTGGGGCCAGCCCTCTTTCTGCTGGGGTTTAAATCCCTTTGTGGGCATCTGGAATTCTCAGGGGAGCCGGGATGCTCCGGCAGCCTGGGATGTGCCAGCCTGTGGCATCGTTCCCGAGGTGCTTGAACCCCACAGCCCCAGAGGATTAAAATGCTTCACATTAGGCTTGAACTCGAGTTTTACTAGTGATGGCTTACAGTTTTTCTCCCTCTATGCTTGAGGGGCACATCCCAAATGCTGGGGGGATTCCAGAGGTGGGCTGGTTGGCTCCATGCTGGCATCTGATGGGGGGAGGAACTGGAGCACAGAGAATGCTCATTTTGGGTTGTCCCAACCCACATCCCAGAAATACCTGGCTCAGCGCCCCCAGTACCCCCTCTCATGTTTAATGAGCTGCATCTCAGGTCACTAATTAGTACAAACTCGTCAGGCAGAGGCTGTACCGAGGCTCCCAAGGACCGTGACGACCGGGGGAGTTTCCATGCGGGCGGCAGGATTTCCATGTGGAGCCTGGATCCGGGTTTGGGTTGTTGGTTGTGTTTTTCCTTCCTTCCCCCCATCCCCTGTGCTCTCAGCTTAGATTTTAATTTTATATTTTCTTGTGGGAAACACCTTTTGTTCCACTCCAGTTTGTGTTTAAATATATATTTATTTCCTTTTTAGTGACTTCATTTCCTTGTGGCAGGTGCACAAGGATTTCCTCCGGAGCAGGGAAAACCTTCCTTTAACTTTATTTAGTGTCATCTACTCCTTGCATGGATGGTGTGACTCCATTGCAGGGGTTGGTCCCTCTCCAGTTTGGGATGGAGTTGGGATCTGATGATGCCAGGCACCCCATAAATCCTCCAATAAAGCTTTTTTGGGGGATGGTGCAGGGATATTTAGGCAGATGCTTTAGAGCATCCTAGTGGGGGGAAATAGGGCCCCCAAATTGCTTCTCCACTGGGATTTTCCCTGGATGATGATCCCCCCCCCTGTGCTCCCCCTTGGGCAGGTGTCCCCTGGTGATGAAGAGGAGCGGGATGCGCTGGTGGCTCGTTACTGTCCTGGGGGTGAGTATGGCCTGGTCCATCCATTCCCATCCCATCCTTGTGCTTCTCTGCCTTTGGCACCTTTGATGCTCAAACACCACCCCACAGCCACAGCAGGGCATCCCAAAACACTTCCTACCTGGAAA
Source organism: Pipra filicauda (assembly GCF_003945595.2). NCBI lineage: Eukaryota > Metazoa > Chordata > Aves > Passeriformes > Pipridae > Pipra > Pipra filicauda. Next base: position 103,601 of record NW_024104849.1, read on the forward strand.
CTTGCAGCACTTGGGGAGATGCTCAGTTTGGATTGAGGGGTATTTTCCCACACACACATTCTTTCTGATCCTCTTCTTCATCAAATCTTCTTCCAGGGCAGGGACTGATAAGGAAAGTGGCATCTCTGGGGCCACATTTGCATCCATCATGTGATGGGTTGGCATTTGTGATGGGTTTGTGACCATCATATCATTGATGATGGTTTGCCCCCATCATGTCACCAGTGAAGGGTTTGCATCTGCCATGGTCCAGGGCACAGTTTTGCCTCCACCACGTGGCCCATGATGGGTTCATCTCCACCTCATCACCCCTCCTCCTCCCCTGGAGCCACATTCCCACTGGCACAGGCCTTGGAGCAGCGGCAGAGCCGGACCAGCCGGCGCTGAGCTCTTTGCTTCTCCCACAGGTGCTGAGCAGACTCGTGGGGGCCGAGAGCTGGAATTCCCGGGAGCACAGGACACCGGGATGCCCTCCCGGGGAGGAGCCCAGCGGGGTAAGCCGTGCCCCCCGCGGCACATCCACATGGATCGTGATCCAGCCATGGCTCACCCCCCTCTCCCTCACCGCAGGATCCAGGGGGGACGTGCCGAGCTTGTCCCCCCGGCACCTTCTCCCTGGGGGACACACCCTGTGCCGCTCACACCCGGTGCCGGGCCGGGAACAGGATCCTGGTGGCCGCGGGGACAGCGGGAAGTGACAGCCGGTGCGGAGCCTGCCTGCCGGGGTGAGCCCGGGGACGGGACACCGGGAACCCCCGACCCCGCTCCCGGCCGGATCCTGACCCTCCTGCCCTCCCGCCCCGCAGGTTTTACAGCCCCGAAGGGGAGAGGGACCCCCGGGGCCGGTGCCTGCCCTGCGCCGCTGCCCCCCGCAGCACCCCGGGGTGCCCAGGTGGGTGCTGGAGCTGCCGGTGCCACCCCGGGTTCGGGGGGGACGGCAGAGTTTGTGTTCGCCCCTGGGACGCCGCAGGATGTGCCCCCCTTGGGATGAGCAGTGATGTCCTGCCGGGATGTGGCAGCTGGGAACGACTTCTGCTTCCCTGGGCTCCAGCTGCAGCAGGGCTCCTGGGAAAATGGGATTGAATCCCAGGAAAGCCGCTCCCTGAGGCTGATCCGGTGCCTCCCCCCCCAGGCCGGCGGCGGGTCCGCAGCCCCGAAACGCCGGGACGGGCACTGGGAACCAACGGGACACGGGTGACCCCGAGGGGAGAAGAAGAGGAGGAGGCGGCGGCGGCGCAGGCGGCCGTGCTGACCATCGTCCCGGTCTTCTGTGCCATGGGATTGCTGGGAATCCTGGTGTGCAACCTGCTGAAGAAGAAGGGGTACCACTGCACCGCCAGCAAGGAGCCCCAGCCCGGCGGCACCGGTGAGCCTCGGCTGTGCCGTGCCACCGTCCGGTGATCCCACATCCAGCCCCCCTCACATCCAGCCCCCCTCACATCCAGCCCCCCTCACATCCAGCCCCCCCCACATCCAGCCCCCCCCACATCCAGCCCCCCCCACATCCAGCCCCCCCCACATCCAGTCCCCCCACATCCAGCCCCCCCACATCCAGCCCTTCCACACCCACCTCACCTCAGCCCATCCCTGCGGCTCCTGGTCCTCGTTGTCCCAGGGCACCCTGCTCGTTTCATCCTGCTTTTTTTGAGGTGCTTTATCCCCCATCACCGAGTCCTGTCCCCGCCCCCCAAATTCTGCCCGCAGGTCCCAGCTCCATCTACCAGCTGGAGGACGCCAACGAGGACACCATCGGGGTGCTGGTGCGGCTCATCACTGAGAAGAAAGGTCAGGGGGGGTCCCTGGAGGGGGAAAAGGGGGTGACATGGGCCAGACCCCCGTGACCCCCCTTCCTCGGTGTCTCCCGCCTCCAGAAAACGCGGCGGCGCTGGAGGAGCTGCTGAAGGAGCATCGCAGGCAGCAGCTGATGCCACCGAACTGGGCCCCCCTGCATAAGTAAGACCCCCCTCGGGGCCGCGCTGAGGACCCCCCGTGGTGGGACCAACCCCGTGGTGATGGTGGCATCCCCCCCCTGTCCCCAGGCTGCACCTCCTGCCGCAGTTTGCCCCCTCCTGTCACCACCAGCAGCACCCGCACACGGTGCAGGGCCCGGCCCCCTGCGCCCGCTGCACACAGAAGTGGCCGGAGGTGCTGCCACCCCCCGGGGCCACCAAGGTCCCCAAACCCGGCGAGGTGACCATCCTCTCCATCGGCAGGTGAGCAGAGACCCCCTCCAGCAGGGTGTGTCCCCTCCCCAGGGTGGGACAGGCTGATGTGACGCTCCCCCCGCCCCCGGCAGGTTCCGCGTGTCCCGGATCCCGGAGCTCAGGAGCGAGGCGGGGGCTGAGCCCCTCCGGGGGCCCCTCCCCGGCAGCGGGATGAGACCCCCGTGGCTGAAAAGCACCGACGGCCCCCCCGAGGTGAGGGATGAGGTGTGGAGGGAGAGTCGGGGGGAGCCCTTGGAGGGGAAAACTGGGACTTCTGGAGGCTGGAGAGGGGTGCATATGCTGTGAAACCTAATGGGGGCATCTGGTGAGGGGTGAGGCTGGAGCAGCCCCATCACCCCCAGGCCTCTTCCAGTAGCTGGGAGGCTTAAAAAAAACACTTTAAAAATTGATCACCCCTTTATTTTCACCCCCCTGTGTTTCAGGTGTGTTGGGGGGGGCTGGTGGGTAGGTGCTGATGCCCAGGGGTGCTGCAGGGACACACTGCTGGTGGCCCCTGGGGTGTCCTGCAGCAGCCGGGGACTTGAATACACCCCCGTGTCCCCCTTAATACACCCCCGTGTCCCCCTTAATACACCCCCGTGTCCCCCTTAATACACCCCCGCATCCCCCTTAATACACCCCTGTCCCCCCTTCGTGCTCTGTACCCCCCTAAAAGCAGGTATGCAACAGCACATTACCATATATTTGCATGTGTGGTCGTGCCCTACATGCGGGCAGAAGGCTGTGCAGGGGGGTATGGCCACTTCTGTATGTGCAGGGACCTCCACATCCCCCCCCCACACACGCTCTGGGGACACCAAGGCAGGAGCGAGGGGGTGTCCCACACTGCGGGGTGACACGAGGTGACACGGGGTGGCACAGCCAGGGGGCTGCTGGTGACTCATGGGCAGCTGCTCGGGCTCACGTGTCCCTGAACACGTTCCCCCCCCCTTCCCGCCCTGTTCTCCCTCCCTGCTGCCCGTGCTGGTGGCCACGTGTGCCTGGCATGGAGGGGGGTGGGACACAGTCCCATGGAACACTGCAGGATTGGGACAGAGGAGATTGGAAGCAGGGAAAGGCCCTGGGGGTGCTGGTGGCAGTGGATGGACACGAGCCCGGGTGGTACACAATGTGTGTGACCCACAGTGTGGCAGCAGGGCCAGGGCACTGCCTGTCCCTGTGCTGGCACTGATGGGGCACCTCCAGCCCTGGGGGCAGTTCTGGGACCCTCAGACAAGGACTGGAGCGTGTCCAGGGAAGGGAATGGAACTGGGAAGGGGCTGGAGCAGCAGGAGCAGCTGAGGGAGCTGGGGGGGCTCAGCCTGGAGAAAAGGAGGCTCAGGGGGGACCTTCTGGCTCTGCAACTTCCTGACAGGAGGGGGGAGCCAGGGGGGGTTCGGGCTCTGCTCCCAGGGAAAAGGGACAGGAGAGGAAACAGCCTCCAGTTGCGCCAGGGGAGGGCCAGGTTGGACATCAGGAGGAATTTCTTCCTGGAAAGGGTGGTCAGGCACTGGCAGGGGATGCCCAGGGAGGTGGTGGAGTCCCCATCCCTGGAGGTGTCCAAGGAAGGCCTGACCATGGCACTCAGTGCTCTGGGCTGGGGGACAAGGTGGGCATCAGGCACAGGGGGGGCTTGGTGATCCCAGAGGGCTTTTCCAGCCCCGGTGAACCTGGGATTCCGTGTGTTCACACCCACACACGTGTTCACCCCCGCACACGTGCACGTGGAGCTCTGTACATGTGCCCCCCTCACCCGTGGTCCATCCCTTGTCCTCCACAGGTGGCTCCTGGCCCAGGGGTGGCCTCGGGGGGGCAGTGACACCCACACAGACCCCTGGAGGACACGGGGCGTTGTGTGAGGCCAGTCCCACTCAGAGCCACGAGGAGCTGGAGGTGCAGCTCAGCCTCTGCTCCTGCCACCGAGGTGTCCAGTGGCAGCACAGCAAATCCAAGGTCCTGCTCAGGTGGTGGGAAGGATTCCCCGTGCCGAGGTCCGGCGTGGCAGCCTGACGGACACGATCTCTGGGAGCCACGGCACAGCTCCACTGGGAGCCACTGGATGACGTCCATGGTCACCTCCTGGGTCTGTTGAGCTGAAGCCCCTCCAGGACCACCACGCGCTCCTGATTTCCCTCCATCACCAGCTGCCAGGATAACGACAGTCACTGGATCACGGGATAACTCCCAGCTCGCCAACAACCCCACTGGGCATGGATTGCTCTGGGCAAAGCTGGTCTCCTGCCTCCATCCACCCTCTATCTGAAGTCTCCATCAGCCCAGGAGAACACGGTGGGGACGCTTCCCATGAAGGCCATACACTTCACTTCCCACAGGAGCTGTTTCTATAGGATCACATTGGGATCATCGGGACAACCCACCCAAGGTTGGGCTGGAGACCATCAAGATCCACCATCGCCCCAGCAATGGGTTCATGGCCCACCCCATTCACTTCCCCCACCACCTCCCTGTGCCAAAAAAAAAACCACCCCGACCACCAAACCCCGTCGGGCTTCTTTTATTTATTTCTTTCTTTTTTTTTATTATTATTTTTTTTTATTATTGACTTTTTTTTTTTTGGAAACATTTTCATCGTTCTCGAATGTTCTACATCTGACAGGAAACATCGGACAGTTACAAACTCTTGGCTGGGATCTGTCAGGGAGATCACAAAACCTGATCTTCAGAACCAAAACCAGAACAGAAAACAAACAGGAAAACAACCCCGAATTCCAGATGGACAAACTGAGACTTGGGGGGGGGGGCCTCTCCAGGGCAGCAGCTCCAGGCCATATTCCCTCCACACCATGGAGGCTTGGAAGACGTGGTTACTCTTGGGTTTAAATTCTTTTTCTTTTGGTATTTTTTTGGAGATTTTTTTTTTGTATTTATTTTTGTTTAAAAGATCCAATAATATTTAAAACCGAGCTGGTCTGGAGGTCAACGTGATTTAAAATTAATTACAAAATGAATGACATAAAAAGAGGGGGAGGAGCCCACGTGGGTTTGCTCCGTGCTCTGGGAATTGGGAGAGCTTGGATGTGATCCTGGATCCCATTGCCTCATTTTCCCTCCCTCACCATGCTTCCCGATGGATCCCGACCCTACAAATCCCTTCCCTTATCCCAAACCCTAGGAAAACTCCCCAGCTCCATCCCTTGCAGGAGGACACAGGGAGGCTGCAGATGGCCTTGTTGCATCAAGATTATTCCCTACAAACAGCCCAACTGAGCGTTTCCAAATGGGAATTGCTGCCCTTAGACCACAGATTTTCCTATTCCTGCTTTGCCAACATTCCCACAAATTACTGGAGAATCTACGAGTGCAACATGCCACAAAAACGCCTTTTCCAAGCCTCCCAAGCTCTATAAAAGGGTTTAATTTCTTTTTTCTTTTTTTCCCTATGGGAATGCCAGCACACAGCAGAGAATATCTGAAAGCTGCTCCTGCCTCAGGAGCTCCTGGCAAAGCCAAGGGAAGATGGGCAGAGGGTCACCACGTTTTGGGAACGACAGTTGGAGGGCCTGAAAATATTGGCAATTAAAAAATAAGCCCAAACTCCCCCAAACCCCCCCTGGATTTATGGGTATCCAGTGGCTCTTATTGCTCTTGTTGGCTGGTTGGATTTTCCTATCAAAAATAAAGCCCCAAATGTGGGTTTTCCACCCCCCTAAAAAAAGCAAGATCGGATTTCACACCCTCCAGCTGGGAACCACGTCATCCCAAATTCCCTGGGGGAATGCAGGGCATGGCAAACAGGGTGGGAGGGGGCTCTGGAAAGGACCATATTCCGGTGGCTGTGGGAAAACCTGATCCTCTGAACATCCACCATTAAAGCAAACCCCTTAAATTTTAACACTTCAAGGAACTGCAAAAACTGGGTTATTCATTATCCATAAAATCCAGGAGCAAATCCTTGCCTGGAGGGCTCAGCCACTTGGAGGCGTGAAGGGTTTGGGCTCCAAGGGGGGGAGGGGTCACCACCAGGACTGATATTCCTATTTTTCCCCCCAAATCTCACACTAGAGCTGGTGTTTTAAAGCCAAGATAAAGGCAGGGATGGGTTAATGGTGGGAACAGCGGGTTGGGAGTTATTTTCCCTCCTCTTTAGCTGGAATTTTAATCTCAGACACTTCCCTGGATGGTTTAACCCCTCCTGCTCTTCCCCACTAATCCCGGGGCGATGGAAAACCCTTTTCCATAATCAACATCAGCAAAGCTGAAATATTTGGGAAGCTGGTGGCCCCCCAGCACTGTCCCCACCCAAGGGAGGCTGTGACCTCCCCAGGACCTTCCCTCAAGCCATGGAGAGGAGGAGCCCAAGGAGAGGACTTGGGATCAAGGGAAGGGCAGGAGCGTCTCCCCACCAGCACAGCCCCACAGAGCCGCCTCGGGAAGGAGCTTCCCAAGCCTGGCACTGTGTGGAGGCCCCAGAGCCAAGTGGTGGCCCCAGAGCCATGTGGTGGCCCTGGAGCCACGTGGTGGCCCAAGTCTAACCCAGCCCTGGGTACCAAAGGTCCTCAGTGAAGCCTCTGGCCCAAGAGGTGCCAAATATTTCCCCTCTCCACACTTGGCTGAGTTAATGAGGATTTCTGCCTGGGAATAACAGGGTGAGGAGCTGCTCTTGATCTCCTCAAAGGGGTTCAAACCCAACTGCCCATCTGAGTGGGAACACTGGGTGACCCTCCGTGTTCAACTCCTGGAGCTTCCTCCCCACTTCTAGTGTTCTTTCCTTTCAGGAGAAAGCCCAACAACTCCTTCCCAGCCATGGACCAAAATTTTAGGGGTTGTCCCTAAAGTCCTGAAGGGTGTCTGGGATAGTGGGAGGGTGGTGCCTGCTGGGAAGGGTCCTCTGCACAGCCTGGGCTCTGATCACAAAGCTTGTTGGACCCTTTTCTCCTTCTCCTTTCCTTCCCGAAGTGCAGCCCAAGGGTGCACTTTCCCCAGCCCACAGGGATGTCCCCTCGAGCTTGGGGAGGTCAACCAGAGCTTTGCTCTGGATTTCCATTAAAAATCCAGCAGCACTTCCATTAAAAACCAGCAGAACCAACCAAACAACCCCCCACAGAGGTGCTGCTGCCAACACCCAACCCGACAGAGCAAACAGTGGCCGGAAAAGTCCTCCTGGATCCCTAAGCTTCTTCCTCCCCATCTGGTTCACACTCAAGGAGCTCCAGGAGCTCCTCCCAGTGGCAGCAGAAGCCAAGATGAGAGACACCACCCAAAGCAACAAGAACAGGTCACCTTCTCTTCCAAAAAGCTCTCCAGCCTGACCTCTACACCTCCACGGAGGGTACAGGTGAGCCTCCAGAGCCCTCAGGTCCATCAGGAGACGTGATCCAGGCACGACCAAAGCGGAGCACCCAACACTGACAACACCACACACGGGTCAGAAACCCAAGGCAGGCAGTGCCCTGAGGGATTCCCATCCCCAGCTCCAAACCTGACCTCTCCAAAGGCTCTGGATTTGACAGCCTCAAAGCCCAAGGAGCAGGAGAGTTGCCAACAGGGAACACTTTTGGCACGTTGAGGGAAAAACCAAAACCCAACCAAGTGTTTCGCCTTGGAAAAGAGAAATAAATAAGCAAAGCCTCGTTTCTAAACTGGGTTTAGTGAGAAGGGTTTAAAAATAAACTGGCCACAAGTTGCCTGCAAACACAAACTCCCTCTGCTGCTCTCGAGACAATGTATTGCTCTACTGGGACACCCCAAGGTGGGACATCTTCGTGTCCTTGTGTCCCTGGCTGAGCCAAACCCCCCAAAATCCCCCTGGTGCCCACAGCCTGGTGTGACCACCGTCCCCCACCCTGCCCCATGTCACCTGGGGATCCCTTCCCTGCTCCCACCTTTGCTTCCCGGGAGGAAGGCGACGTGTTTATTGCTATTGCTTCCTCTCCTCCCACATCTCCCCTGGCAGAGCAGCCAGAATTCCCACCCCTTCCGGCCCTTCTCCACGGTGCTGGTGTTTGTGCTTGGATGGACATTTCTCCTGGAAGTCTCAGAGCCCAAGGAATGGGTGGGGGCACCTCAACCCTCAAGTTTGGTCTCAGCCCTGCCAGTGACACGGGTGGAGGGTGAAGCCACCCACCTTCCCCTCACCCTGCCTTGAAGACTCGTCTCCATCAACCAGACGCCCTTTTCCCACACCACCATGCTCTGGAGAAGCTCTTCAGACCAACTCCTGGATCTAGACAAGCTCTTTAGACCAACCTTGGACCTGGACAAGCTCTTCAGAACAAACACTGTACTCAGAGAAGCTCTTCAGGCCAACCTTGGATCTAGAGAAGCTCTTCAGACCAACCCCTGAACTCAGAGCTCTCCAGACCAACCTTGGATTTGGAAAAGCTCTTCAGACCATATCCTGAGCTCTTCAGACCAACCTTGGATCTGAAGAAGCCCTTCAGACCAACCTTTGGACCTGGAGAAGCTCTTCAGACCAACCCTGGGCCATCTCCTTGCCTCCTTCCCCACCTCTCCCCTTCTCCCTCCCGCAGCCCCAGGACGTGGCTGACAGGGAGCACCTCATTTTCCCAAGCTGCTCCCAGGGCACGTGTCCCTTTCCATCAGCCACCATCCATTTTCCCAGTTGGAAGAGCAGCCCAAGGCCCCCGCCGGTGACCAGTCCTCGCCCTCCCTACGACAAAAGCGCTACCCACATTTATATCCTCTTACTCCTAACAAAAAGAAAGGATGAGTTCAGAATTCCACTGCAGATTTCGAACCTACCACGACAGCTATTCTGGAAGACACCAATTTTGCTCGGAATACGTGACGGAAGATTGAATAATTGATCATCTCAGACTAAAAAAAACCAAAAAACTGGGAACAAACCTGCCTGTCTAAAGAAAAACCAGCGCTGTGCTTTTCACAGTCCCCCGAACATCAACCACGCTGCAAATCTAGGCTCGGGCAACGACGACGACGACAGAAGGAGAACCCAAAAGAACACGAAGTGGGGGGATCTTTGCACCACTCAGCTGGCAAAGTGAAGATTCTGAGCTTTCCAAGGACCAAAGAGAGAGAACTTTACTATTGCTCGGTGTCAGTCATGTGTGTTACACGATTTATGTGGGAGGGGGACGGGAGGGGAAAATCAAAGAGAGGCAGAAGATTAGAAAAAGCAGCTTTTACAAAAACCACTAAAGGATGCATAAAGTGACCCTTGCACTCGGTTTGTTGAGTTTTGTTCTTGCAAACAGACGAGGTGCTGCGGCCCAGAGGCCGGGGCACCGATGTAAGACTTGTGGAGTTGCATACAATGTTTGATTCCGGATCTGGGAAAGAGAAAACACCCAAAAACAGGGAGTTAGAAGCAAGTTCTGGAAGATCAGGGCTGTTCTCTGCACTCCTGCACCACGTAGAGACAGTCCATATGGAATTTAACCATCCCTGAGGACAATTCCTTGAGCTCAGTGGTGGGATCCAATGCCAAGGATATGAAGATGGGATGCTCCCTGCTAATTGCCCACCAAGGAGAGATTTGGGATAAGCTCAGGGCTGGGTGGGATCTCCGCTGACTCCCAGTGTTCCCATCAACTGCGTTAATTGGACACCATGAACGAGGAACAAGCAGCTGGGATTTCTGGGATCCTGGGCATGACAGGGATATGCAGTAACCCTGGGATTTCTGGGATCCTGGGCATCACAGGGATGTGCAGTAACTCTGGGATTTCTGGGATCCTGGGCATCACAGGGATGTGCAGTAACCCTGGGATTTCTGGGATCCTGGATATGACAGGGATGTGCAGTAACCCTGGGATTTCTGGGATCCTGGGCATCACAGGGATGTGCAGTAACCCTGGGATTTCTGGGATCCTGGGCATGACAGGGATGTTCAGTAACCCTGGGATTTCTGGGATCCTGGGCACCACAGGGATGTGCAGTAACCCTGGGATTTCTGGGATCCTGGGCATGACAGGGATGTTCAGTAACCCTGGGATTTCTGGGATCCTGGGCACAACAGGGATGTGCAGTAACCCTGGGATTTCTGGGATCCTGGGCACCACAGGGATGTTCAGTAACCCTGGGATTTCTGGGATCCTGGGCATGACAGGGATGTTCAGTAACCCTGGGATTTCTGGGATCCTGGGCACAACAGGGATGTGCAGTAACCCTGGGATTTCTGGGATCCTGGGCACCACAGGGATGTGTAGGAACCCTGGGATTTCTGGGATCCTGGGCACCACAGGGATGTGCAGCAACTCTGGTGCTCATGGACAGGACGATCTCCCAGATCATCAAGGGAGATCCACTTTTAATAGAGAAAAAACCCCATATCCCAGTGATGGGAGGGACTCTGGATAAGGGAATGCAGCGATAGGACAAGGGGGAATGTTTTTAAGTTGCCAGAGGGGATACTGGGAAGAAATTCCTCCCTGTGAGGGTGGGGAGGCCCTGGCACAGGTTGCCCAGAGAAGCCGTGGCTGCCCCATCCCTGGGAGTGTCCAAGGCCAGGCTGGCTGAGGTTTGGAGGTTAATTTATGCCCAAGGGCAGAGCAGAGGGATCACTCACATGGATTGGCCAGTGGATTACCAGTGTGGAGGTACGTAGCTGTAGGTGGGGGTTCCTTGAGCCCTGTACGTTGGCACGGACACGGGATGTGCTCCAATGGCGGTGTGTTGGGGGGTGGTCAACAAGGTTCCTGCAAGGGAAACACGGATCAAGGAGAGCTCCCTCAGGGAAGTGGTGCCCATCCCAGGGGCAGGAACAGCACCAGCTGCCTCCTTTTAGCTTTTCCATCATCCCAAATATTTTTCTGCCCGTGAGACCTCACTGGAAGGTGTTGGCACTTGTGGTTGGGATCAACCAGTGCCACGAGTGGAATAAACACACCTGAAGCTCCAGGGTGTTTTCCATGGTACTTTTGGTCATCTCCTTGTCTTTTTAAGGGTTTTCCATGTTGTTTTGTTTTTTTCAATTTTCCTTGTCCCTAAAGACCAGCCCAGCTGACCTGCTGACATCGTTTACCCGCTGAAGGCACTGGGCTAAACTACAACAGGAGATCTGAAACACCCAAGGATCAAACTCAAAGGGAGAAGGGATGCAAAGGGAGGTGAGAAAAAAACCCCAAGAGCTCTTCCAGGGAAACTTGGGAAGAGCTTTGCCACTCATCTCCCAGGAGTTCTTTTGCTTCCTTTAAACCCCCAGAGCCTTGGGATGCAGCAGGATTGATCCTCTCCCAGCCATGAAGGCACTGCCTGGTGTAACCTCTTTTTTCAGCCAGAGGAATTTTAAGCTGGAATTTGCACAGTGCCTACATGGGAAGGGAGAACAGCCCTGGACTGCTCCGTTCCCAGAGCAACTGGGTGCTCAAACCAAATTCCTGGTTTCTGGGTATCTCTCTACAAATTAATGGAAATCTAACACATCCCACATGCATTAATTAATCCACTTCTCAGAGTAAGCGACAGTAAATATCTCCAAGTGGTTCCTGTCACACCCCTGCCTGCTTGGAACAGGGCTTGCATCCCATAATAGGGCCCTATTTCCCAGCCAGTGCAGATGTAAAAGGATGAATGATGCATTTCTTGGCATAATTCAATATACAATAAGAATTGTTAATGAGAGAAATACAGGCTTTGGAAACAAATAAACCCAGCCCACCACGTGCCAGCAATCCAAGGAATCCTGCACATAAAATGTGGAGGAATTGGGAGAGAGAAACCAAGGATAATGTTGAACAAAAACAAGGCCATAAGAGCCCTAAAAAAAGGGAACTTGAGGAGAGAAATCCAACTGTTTGGAGCGGACAAGCCTGGGGATTCCCGTACTTATGGGACAGTCAGAGGAAAGAATTTAAGGCTGGGAATTTTTCATCTGGGATAAGTCTCCTGCACGGGCTGCCTGGATACATCCCACCGGGAGATGGAAGTGCGGAGCGTGGAAAGACTTCCCTGCTTACCTGCTGACATGGCCATGGTGGTCCCGGCGACCATTCCCATGGCCACTCCGTTGGTCCTGGGCGCGGCCACCGGAGCGGGATAGATGGCCGACGGGATACTGTTGGGCTGGACCACGGTGGTGTGATGGATGACGTGGGGCTGCGCCGCGTACACCGGCTGGGTGTAATAAGCTCCCTGGTGGAGAAGGAGGGGAAAAAACCCACCGTCATTCCATGTTTTTACAGAGCCTTCCCAACCTAAACGATCCCAGGATTCAAGCGCTGCCAAAGGGCTGGTGTTTCCCGGGGTGTCTCTCCCGTGACTTGGGAGACCTGGGCAAGGAATGGTGAAGCTGACCCTGTGGATGTGTGGGATGGATGGAGGCAACAGGACTGAGGGGGGATCAGCATCACGGATCAAGGAGTCAATCCACTGGGGACAAACCACCATTTGGTGGGATGAAACAGGGCCTGGACACCAAGACTTTGGCTGCTGGTGTGGAAAAGGAACAAGAGATGGAAGAAAAGGACAAGTGGCTCTTGGATGATCCTGAGATGCTTGTTTGGGATGTGTATCATCTCCTTGGGTTTCCAACAGGGCCCCAAAATCCAGGCTACCCAGACTCAGAGACTCTGGAAACAAGGGAATAAAAGGAGCCAACAGAAAAAGCTCCACACCCAAAACAGTGAAGGGCCTGAAACATGAGGGACAGAAAGGCCATCCCCAGGACAGGCAGCTCCAGCACTGCTGGAGAAGTTGATCTTTGGACATGAAAGAGGAGAGGAAAAGCCAGGGAAGCTGAAGGGCCAGATGGCTCTGGGAAGCTCATGATCTTCAGTGGGAATGGGAATTAAGGTGGTTTTTGGAGGACATCTGGCCTGAACTGCATCCCTGCAGAGGCTCTTGGCCCCAGCACATGGCTGGAGGTGGTGGCCGTGCAGCAGCAGGGAAGGTGGGCCTGGAAATCCCATCCAGGTGCTGAGGGAAGAGCTGCTCCGGGAGGACACGAATCCGGGTCGTGGCTGGTGCTGGTGAAGGGGACACAGGGGAGGTGGCAGGAGGGTGATGCCAATGACCAGCAGCAAAGGGACCTTGGGGTGACCCGGACTCACCCAGGGCCTTGGGGAAGAGCAGCATTTGAGAGCTGGGCTGGGTGGGGAGAGCCGGGTGCAGGGATCATCCAGGACTATCCCTGGCAGCCAGTGTGATTCAAGAAGAAAGGTCCCAATTCCCAGCGGGGCTGATCCATGGGGATGTACCCTGACATCCAACAGAGGAGGCAGGAGAGACACCCCACCATCCCGAGGCCCCACTACGAGCTTCTCCATCCCGCACGGGCGTGGGGGCTCAGCCCTGGGAGCCGAGGAGATTCCCACAGGGAGCTTGGAGCTGCGTTGGGATGTGGTGGGGAGGCCCCACCCCCCGGGAGGCCCCACCTACCTGTGTGTACAGGTTCTGCTGGGGGTAGGCACTTCGGATGGGGTACATGGCAGTCTGGTACGGGTTGGGAGACGGCGAGTAGGGAGGAGGAGCGTTGTTACTCTGGGTCGGTGGCACCTTGTAGGGAGTCCCTGCGGTGTATCCTGGAAAAGACAGGAGTAATCCCGGCTTTAGGCTTGGATTTGCAGCGGCAGAGCTAGGCCACATGCACGTGAGGAGCTCGGGGTGCTGGTCATGGAGCACTGGCTGCTCCCTGGGCATGGAGGGACACATCAGCATCTACTGATATCCCATGGAGAAGGATTTGCCCAAAGGAGAGGCTGCTCCACCCCTGGAAGTGTCCAAGGCCAGGCTGGACAGGGCTTGGAGCAACCTGGAATAGCAGAAGGTGTCCCTGCCCATCACCAGGGTTTGGAACAAATCCCTTCAAGATCCCACACCATTCCAGGATTCCAGGATTCTGTGACACCCACCAGGGGAAAATGATGTGTGCCTTGAAATATTTCATCCCTTGAAGGCTCTGTGATCCTCACAGGGCAGATTGGAATTGTTCTCTTTCTTCTGCTTGGATTTAAGGAAAAGGAAATGCATCCCCTGGTCTTGCCCATTATCCGGAGCATCCAAGTCCCACACTGAGACTTTATCAAAGGCCTAAACAAACTTAAACTCATTTTGCAGCATTTAGGAGAGGCTGAGTACGTGGGGAATACTCTAAAATGAAGGATCCTGGCAGGGAAGTACCATAAAACCTCATGGAAGGTGCAACATCTAAAGGAGGTGTGACCTGCCCTGAGGATGGGATGTCACAGCACCTGAATTCCCAACCTTTAGAGGCTCCATTAATTAAACATTATTGCTTAACTGCTAAATGGGGAAAAACCCTCAAGAATACTTCCAAGCTGTGCTTTTTTTTAGATAAATTAAAAAAAATTAAAGCCTTCAGCCTCTTGTTTTTCCATCTAGTGGATTTTTTTTTTCAATTCTGGATTTGTTTTCTCCAAAAAAGATCTTGGGAGCTACCAGTCCTCAGCACCTGAGGGGTGCCTGGAGATGGGGACAACAATGAGCCTTTAAGCTCCAGTTTCTGTTAAAATTGCTGATTTCACCAAACAAGATCTAATTTTTTACTAATTACAAGCTGGGATTTTTCCAAATATTCACAACTTGGTCAAATTTGGCCTGGTGTGAATTTAGGCACCATGTCCCAGGTCCCCAAAGAATTGTAGGGACATCCCTTTTCCAAGAGAAAGCCTCCCAAAGGCTTTTAAAAGGTTCTGCCTTATCAGGAAGCTTATCAGCCCTCCCAGAGGAAATGTTTGTCCTCCTCAGGGATGAGATTCCAAGGCTCCACCTGGAAAAGCCTGTTTGACAGTGATCCCTGAACAGCATCTCCTCCCCCTGCTCAGCCAGAATTTCAGCCCTGTCCCTTGAAAATCAGGCTTTAGTTTGGAATTCTTTCCATTTAAAGGGAGTAGGAAATAATGTCCCTTTGGAGATAAACACCAGGTCGCTCCTGGGGACCAAAGAGTTGAGGGAGAGGTTTCACCTTCTCCACTTCCAGGAGAATTCCTCCTCTGGAGGAGCAGCAGGAGGGTCAGTGCTCCCCTTTCTCATGGCTTTAACACATCCATCAAGTCCAGGATGGACCAGG
Source organism: Pipra filicauda (assembly GCF_003945595.2). Lineage (NCBI taxonomy): Eukaryota > Metazoa > Chordata > Aves > Passeriformes > Pipridae > Pipra > Pipra filicauda. The sequence goes on from NW_024104849.1 coordinate 118,775, forward strand.
CTTGGAGCAACCTGGGCTAGTGGAAGGTGCCCGAGACAGGAAGGTTGGAAGGAGATGGTCTTTAAGATCCCTCCCAACCCAAATACGATCCCAAATGACCCCATTTCTAAATAAACACCCAAAAGGGGCCCAGATCAGGCAATCAAACCCCAGAAAGGAAAGGTGTCTTTACTGAAAGCTGCAGAAGAGGCCTGGTAGGTTCTGTTCTCGGTGCCGGTGTCCACCGGGAGGTGGAAGGTGCCCTCGGTGGCACAGGACGAGGAGGTCTGAGGCCAGGCTTGCTTCATCAGGAGGGTGGCTTGGGTGGAGGCAGAGAAGAGGAGTCACACACAGCAGTGGAGAGACAATTCCCACATTTATGGAATCATTTTGCTGCTCTTTCCCTTCCACTCCCACCTATTACGGACAACAACTGAGCTGAGGGACCTGCAGATCTGTGTCCACCATCCCTCCCCAGATGTCCCCTCTGTCCCTCCAAACCAGCAAGGGCTGCCCTCGGCCTTGTGATTCCCAGCAGGAAAACGGGCTGAGCCTCGGGCGCGAGGCATTTTATTCCCAGGAAAACCCTTGGAGGCACCACCACTGGTTGCTGTGACCGTCCTGTCCCAGTGTTGGGTGGTCCTCAGGAACTCTGGGAAGGCCAGCAGTGGCTTTGGGCAGGTCTCCCTGTGTCCCAGTTTGCGGAAGAGTATTTATGGTGCCAAGGAAAAGAATCCAGAAGAATCTCAAGAGCCAAACCTTGTGGGATTTGAGGAGGGACCAACAGAATGCAGGCAGGACAAAGCTTGGAGCAACCTGGTCTAGTGGAAGGTGTCCCTGCCCATGGCAGGGGGTGGAAAGAGATGATTTGGAAGGTCCTTTCCAACCCAAGCCAGTCTGGGATTCTGTGAAACCAGGAGGTTTGTGGGAAGTGAGAGATCCAAGCCCAGTTTCTCTTCCACTCAGGCACTGATCACTTCCTGCTCCAGCCTCACCCTCTCCCAAAGCTTTGGGAGTGATGAAGGATTTCCAAGCTGCCTGGTTTATTTTCCATGGCACACTGCACTCAGCAACATCCCACTGGAGACCCAACTCCAGCCCTGGGACAGAAACACTCCTTCCCTTCTGCTTTTATTCAGGATCAGATTCTTTTTTGCCTCTGGATTTCCCAGAGGTTTTTTAATCTCCGAGACTGACACAATTTATTTGCACTCAGTCCTTCCTCTGAGGTTTTCCCTCTCCACATCAAACCCATCACAAAATCCAGGTAATTTGGGGTGGAGATTCCCACGTTCTGGACATTAAATCATGGATTCTTGGAGAATCCATCACTTAAAGCTACACAGAAGGCGAACCAAGGAGGTTTCCAGAACATTAATATCTCCTGGTCCTTTGAAGAGCTGCAACTCTCAGGGGTCACAAGCCAGCTATGATTATTTAATATCACTTTAAGGGCCACCTCCAACCAGTGTCTTCTGGATTTGGTTTTGCCTCCCACCTTAAAATAAATAAAATCAAGAGCTTTTATTCCTTATCTGTTTAATCCATGTGGGAACTGAGCAAACAATGTGAGCTCTGGGTCCCTGCAGAGGACCCTTAGTCATACTGAAATGGGAAAAGAAAATCTATGAACCCTTCCAACCTAACCCATTCCAGGATTTCAGAGCCTCCATCCCGTCCCACAATTCCTGATTTTGGAATACTCTTGTTCTGCAATGCAAGGGCATTGCTGTAAACCGTCCTTCTCCCCTGCATTATTAATAAGTGCAACTAAAGGCTCCAGGAGGAAAGTGTGTGTCCTACTTTCAGGAAAATAAAAAGAGAAGCCTTGATGAAGGGAGTTAAACCACAACAACCACTGTGGGAAGGCAGAAAGCCTGGGAGGGAACAGGCAGCTTAATGAAGACATATATTATTTTATTTTTATTGTGTCTCTGCAGCAGTGATTTGAGATGCTCGTTTTTACCAACTTAAAAGGCCTTTTTTTGGAAGAACAGTATCCTAAAAAAATCCTAAATAAATGCTGGTTTATTGCAACCAGCAGAGTTTGCAATGCTGGGGGTGTGCCTTGTGTCTCTCCCTCTAAAAACTGTGGAAAAAAGCAACAGGAAAATCACACAAGGCAGGAACCTGAATTGGAATTCGTAGAATCCCAGAATATCCTGAGCTGGAAGGGACCCACACGGATCATGGAGTCCAACTCATCCTTTTCCTTGGGAAAGGCTCTTTTGGAATAAACTGGTGAGGAATTTATCCTGTTCTGGGGCTCAAATATCAGCAAAAATCCACCAGAAACCTGACACTGGGAGAGGGAAGGGATCAGAGCTGGCTCCAGGTCCCTATTCCTACAGTGCCAATCCCAAGAAGAGTCATAGGATCCTACAATGGTTTGGGCTGGGAGGGATCTTAAGGATCATCCAGTTCCAACCCTGTGCCGTGGCGAGGAACACCTTCCACTCCAAGCTCCAGGCCAACATTCCAGAACGCTGCAGGATTTACATCCCTGGCTGAGCAGGGAGGACGTTGCCAGGCTCTGGCAGGACAAGCTACTAATAAATTTATGGGCTTTTTCTTAGTCTGTGGAGCTCTTTTCCCTTTATTCTTCCAGTGGTTTATCCTCCGGGGGAATTTCAGGGTGGCCAGCGCAGGGACAAAACTCATTTCTGAAGGTTTTTAGTGGGAAGAAATGCAGCTAAAGACCTTCCCAGAAGCACACCAACCCAAATAAAACCCAACAGATCCCTGGGAATACCAGGGGAAAATGAGATTTTATGGGGAAGAAAGCATCTGGTGCTGCCAAAGGGGAAGAAGAATTCCCAGATTTGGCCCAAGTTTGTGAAGGACAGGAGGAGACACGGGGACAGACTCTGGCAGTGCCACGGGAAAGACACGGCATGGGAGATCCAGACCCCAAACAGGACACAGCTCCTGATATTCCTGCAGCTGTGGCATGGAAGGAGAGCAGGACACACATAGAGAAGGGAATCAGTGCCATCAATCTGCTGATATCCCAGTGCTGAGGGCTGCAAAATTCCTGGGATTCGTATCAAGATATAATTCCTGGCTCCAAAGTGCTTTGCAACACAGACAAATATTCCCAAAGGAAGGTGTGAAGGGAAGACCAAAGGAAGGGAAGACCCCCAACAAAGGCTTCTTCCCAGGAAGCGATTGGCTGACAAGCACACGGAAACTGCTGGAATTCCCTCCTCCACAGAGGGGTTTTACCTGGAGCGTAGCCGGGGCTGCTGGTCGGGTACATGTTGGGGTTGTAGGCCGGGGCAGCCGTGGGATATCCCGTAGGATAACCTGGAATGAGACCAAACAAATCAGGATTTTTATCAACAGGCAGCCAGGATAACACCCCTGGAAAGTAACAAACATGCGTGAGCAGAGAGGGAACGGGCACAGTTGGGAGGGAAAACACGGCTGTATTCCCAGCATGTAGGAAAAACTGGGAATGTCCATGTGACATCATCAATATTTCATCCTTATTCCTGTAGAAAATGAGGGCAATGACCAGAATGCAGAAAACAGGGATGTGCACTGGGCTTGGAAGAAAAGCACTGAGGAAACACATGCTCTGAATGTTGAATTCAACCATGGAAAACCAGCTTGGAAAGGTTTTCCTTGGCTGCACGGCAGCATTGGCAGAGCTCAGCACCCAGCCCAGCGCTCAGCGCTCCCATTATCCAGAGTTTCCTGCTGAAGGGATGCTGTAGGAAAACATGCCAGGCTTGTTTTCACTCCTGGCTGCACAAGTGCCATCCCGGGAGGGCCCCGATTCCCTGCCAGGCCACCTGGAAGGAACGCGCGCGGCAGCTCCGACCCCTCGGAGCTGCAGGAGGGGATTTAATGGGCTCTTTGGAAAAGGCTTCAGTTTTCATCAGCTTCACTTGGATGGGTCATGGAGAGTTCAGGGAGAATCACCTGAGCAGGGTTGGACAGACTCTGAGTGCCCCACACCCAGTGCAGGTGTCTGATCCAACTCTCACTCCACGGAAGTTCTTGTTCTCTGTGGATTCCACAGACAAAAACCTCCCCACCTTAGGCTGCTCCATTTTCAGAAAATCATGGAATACCCTGAGTGGGAAGGGACCCACAAGGATCATCCAGTCCATCTCTAGGACACCCCAGCAATCCCCCCCTGTCCCTGAGGGTGTTGTCCAAGGGCTCCTTGAGCTCCGGCAGGTTTGGAATTGCCCAACCTGGGGAGCCTGTTCCGTGCCCAACCACCCTCCGGGGGAAGAACCTTTCCCTGAGATCCAACCTGACCCTCCCCTGGCACAGCTCCAGGCATCCCTTCAGATCCCATCCCTTGTCATCATTCTGCTTTGGTTTCCTTCCATTTCTTGGAAGTCTTCCCCCTGGAAACAGCAACACCTGGATAACTCCATCCCTTCTCACGTGCTCCTGCACAAATCCCTTGGACAGACCGAGCAGGACACATTAATCCTCCTTTTCTGGTGGAGAATTTGGCTTTGCTGACCTTGCCACCACGGTTTGTCCCCTTGGACATCATCCCAGAGCAGAACCAACCCAAGGGTGACAAAGTGACCCTTGGAGAGGCTTCCTTCCCTCAGACACTGCCAAAAAAGGCTGGAAAGATTTAATTAGCAGTCAATTCATACTCCTCTTTTTTTAATATTTTAGAACATTAAAATATTAAAAATATACCAGGTCTGGCCTCCCCCTTTCCGAGCGTCCACACAATGCCATTGGAATCTCTCCCTCCACGCCCCAAATCTCTTCCACCACGTGCCAATTCCTAAACCCCGTGGCCAAATTCTGAGGTTCACTGGAATAAATCTCAATCACCACTCGTGGCCACTGTAGTGGAATAAATGACTGTGTGTTCTACCCTCTCATTTTCATCAGGGATATGTTTGGCTTCTAAATCAGGTTAATTAAAAATTGCTGGAGTTAATGTTGGCTAAGCAGCAGTTTAACAGTTTTTTTTTAGGCATGAAACTCCGTTGTTGTCGTACTCAGGAATATCTGAAGCCTTTCAGCAATCAAGGAGCTCCTCAGAAGGTTATTTGCAGCCCCAGTGATTGCAGGTGGAACATTAATGATGATCCTCAATCACAAATATCCTGCTCACCCTCCACTTCATTAGAAGAGAATAATTTCTTCTCCAGGACATTCATCATTCCACAGTCTTCCCATTTCCCCCACGATCCCACTTTCCACCCTGACCTGCCTGGCCAGGAGTGTTAAACCAACTCCACTTCACTCCAAGGGTATTTTCCCTAAAATTCTCCCAGCTTGACACACAGTCCAGTAGAATCCCAGGATGGTTTGGGTGGGAAGGGACCTTAAAGACCCCCTAATTCCATGGGCACAGGTGGTGACGGCTGTCCATGTACCCTGCTCTTCCATGAGGGATGGGATCCAGGTGACAAAACTCATGGAGCACCAAGAGGTTCTCCTGATCTTTGCAGCTGGATAATCCCCCCAGACAAGTCCTGAATCCCCTAATCTTTAATAACAGTCCTTAACTGAGTCTGAACCAAGACAAACATAGTCCTGGATGGCCACGAGTTCCATCTGAGGCACCACCAGCACCTGCTGGCAAATCCAGCAAAAAAACACCTCTAAGAGCCACCTCTAAAAAAAACACCTCTAAACCCAGCTCAAAAAACCACCCCCGAAATTTCCAATACTGGGGGGTTTTAGAAAAATCAGCTTGAAATAAATCCAACCACTCTCAGACCGCAGGAAAACTGTGGCTTTGGGAAAGGTTTTCCAGCCAGACACCTATTGAGACTCCAGGGTTATTGTGGGCAGGTGGAGACAAATGTGTATTCATGGAATTATGGGATCATTGAGGTTGGAAAAGACCTTTAAGGCCATCGAGTCCAACCCAGCACTGCCAAGGCCACCGTGTCCCCAAATGCCACATCCACACCTATTTTAATTGGGACTCAATCACTGGTCCTTCTCCTTTTTTGGGGGGTTAAAGGGCAAAGAGAGATGGGGTTTGTTTCTTGGCTCTTCTTCATCCCTCAAATAACCCCAAACAAGCCTCCTCATGGAAGCAAAAGCTGTAGTCCCTCAGGATGATCCACATTCCATGGGTGTCTGGATCCAAGAATCAGGAATGGGCTCAGGAGTGTCTGATTTTCCCCCTGGAAACCCCAGTTCCTCAGACAGGCCCTGCTCCCTTCCTGCCACATCTTGTCACCTTGAATCAGAAATAACAAGCCAGAGGATCAAACCCCCTTGACGTGAAAATATCAGGGACAGAAGGAAAACATCCTTTCCTTTCTCCTTGTATGGATTTGCCCCTGAAGGGCCCCTGGCTCTGCTGGGCCTTGTGATGATGCAGAAACAGAAAATGAGGTGAAAACACATCGAACAAAATTGATGAGACTCCTCGCCCAAGAAATCAAAAGTTGTTCTCTGCCTTTATTTTAATTTAATATCATCTCCACAATCAATAGGAGCAAGGAAGCCAGTGTTCATTTGATGTTCTCCCCAGGGAAAACACACAGCTCTGGGAAGAGCTGCTGCAAAAACTCCAACAAACAACCAGGAGCACGTGGGGCTGCAGCAAGGAGGTGTTTTAGAGCTACCTTTAATTTTTCATGTATATTTTTCAGATTTCTGGGCTGTTCTCTCCAGCTCTGCTCACCCCTTTCCTTCTTGGTGTGATGCTGCTTTGGATTAATGGCTTTTAGGCTCCCTCTTTTTAGAAGATGAATTGTAAAGGGGTTCAGGAAGTAGATTTTAAAAGAGAGGTTTAAGTGCCTTTGGGGTCAGATCAGGGGTGGAATCCCCATCCCTGAAAGTGTTCAAAATCCCTGCGGATGTGGCACTTGGGGGACATAGGTCAGTGGTGGCCTTGGCAGTGCTGGGGGAGTGACTGGATTCAATGATCCTAGAGGACTTTTCCAACCCAAATAATTCCCTTATTCTGTTTTACTAATTCTCCCCTAAACCTCTGCAAACCAATTTGTTTCTGCTGAGCTTCGAAGCTGCAACAGCCCCAGGAAGATTTTGCCTCAGCCAGATGAAGCCAAAGTATTTTCCCCTGCCAAACACCCTCATGTTCTATTTTAAGCTCATCCACCTCATTCTTTATTGCCCACACCTCAGAAACTCTTCAAAAATAGGATCTATGAGCATCTTCTGAGGGTAAAAACACGAGCAACCTCACGTCTTCAGCTCCGTGCTGCTGGAAATCTGCTCCCTTCAGCCCCAGTGGGAATTTATTCCTGCCCAAAGTCACGTGTTGTGACATGAAAAGTGCAAGTTTGGTACTTGAGAAATTACCCCAGAAGTGAGAAATTGGAGAGCAGACACCACGTGGGCTTCCTGGTACAGCTCCAGCAGAGCCAGACTGGCAGCAACGCTCCCGAACGTCGGTTGCTGGGAGAGGTGACTCCGGAAAAATATGGGATGGATGGGGGACACGGGGCAAACAGCTGAGGAGGACATCTGGGAGCTGATCCTGTGTGAGAAACCGGCCTCCAGAGGTGAAGAGCTGCAGCATTTTGGAAATGACTTGTGGCAGAGGTGTCAACAAACCTCCTTATCCCATCCGGAGCCTTTCTCCTCACGCCCCGAGCTCTGGGATTAGGCCATGCATCTCCTCCTGCCTTTTGGGGAGTTGTCCCCAAGGAACATCCCTCAATATCACTGAACAGCTTCTTACCCAGGGCACTTCCTAGACCTTTCCTGCTCTGTGGGAACTCCGGAAAACATCTCCCTCTGAACCCAAAAGGAATTGCTCTGGATTTATCCCCCCTCAGTTAGGAGTGCAGCTGCTCTGTCGCCCACCTGACACACACCAGGAGTTCCTGCCCCATCACTTGTCCACCCCCTCACACAAACACCACCCACCACCATCAGGCTGCTGTTTTAGGGGTCCCCCTGCCCTGGTGGACACAGGGCTGCCCCAAGGGCAACTTTTCCATGGCCCAGCTCTTAATTCACCAGCCAGAGCCCTTTGTCATGAGTGACTGACACCCCAAGGGCTCTGAGGATGGGACAGGTGTGATGAAATGACTGCACAGCTCATTGTCAGGGTGTTTGGAGATGTTCCTGTCCTGCCAGAACTCGGGTCCAACTGGGTGCCAAACCATCCCAACACATCTCATCCCTTAACTTCATTTATCCCAACACAACTTCAGCCTTGGGCATTTTCAATCTTTTGTACTGAAAGGCCTTCTGGAGCTCAAAATGTACATTCCCCAAGTCACTGTGTTTTCCAAACCAAATTTAAGTCTAGGAAGAGTCTCCAACTCAGGAGGGCAGAGCTGAAACCCTCCTGGACTGACCCTGGTTTGTTTTATGCTTAACACCCCGAATCATAGGAATCTGAGTTTTGCCACCTCCCAAAAGCACCTACAGCAGGAAGGATGGCAGGACCTTTTCCTTCTTCCCTAATCCCACAGATCCATCCAACAGTGGCACATTTTTGGATGCATTTCCATGTCAATTCTACCCAAACCTCTCCGAGACAAGCTCCAGATGTGCCAGTGCCCCGTGATGCTGGAGGGAGCCCCGGGATTTATTTTCCACCCATCATCCCACGTAACCACAGACATCCCATCACTCCTCCAGCCCACTCCTCTAAATGGATGTAAAAATAGAGGGAAGGCTGAGAAGCAAGGGTGGGACCGTTCTGAAGAGCAACTTAATGGACGGTTGAGAATCCAGCATTTCTGAAGTCTCTGGATAATAAATACATTCATTCCCACAAAAAAGTGCCACCCCCTCATTACTGTTCCAAGCCTCAGCAGCCCAGGAGCAGAGCAGGCAAACGTGTTCACAGACACAGCAGCTGCTTCCAAAAGAGATTTGCTCTCACATTTAACAACCTCTTTCCAGGAGACCTTTAAACTTGGGTCTTTTTTCACCTGAAAGGTCCTTTATATAAGTGGGAACTTTTCTTGCAAAGCTCATCTTCACATGGCCTGGGATTGCTACTCCTGCTGCTTCCCAATTTTAAACACTCCTGGCCACACAGAGCAGGGATTCTGACCCTGTACTCAGGTTGTCACTGTCCTGGACATGTGTTGTGCCATCTCTATTCCCAAGGCGCTCATGGAAATCAGGATGGTTTGGTTTGGAAGGGACCTTAAATCCCATCCAGTCCCACCCCCTGCCATGGGCAGGGACACCTTCCACTGTCCCAGGTCGCTCCAACCTGGCCTTGGACACTTCCAGGGCTGGGGCAGCCACAGCTTCTCTGGGCAACCTGTGCAAGGGCCTCACCATCCTCACAGCCAACAATTCCTTCCCAATATCCCATCTAACCCTGCCCTCTGGCAGTAAGAAGCCATTCCCCCTTGCCCCATCACTCCATGACCTTGTCAGAATTCCCTCTCCATCTCTCTTCCACACCTCCTTTCATCTCCTTCCTTTCCTTCCCTGGGATCACAGCTTGATCCAGAGGGTGGGGAATTCCACTGGTGTGAAATCACAGACCCCCTGAAGGAGTTTTCCTGATGGATCATCCATGTCTTCCACGGCAAGCACAACAAAACCAAGGGCAGGATCTCCACAGGCATCACAGGTAACACACCCTTCCCTCTGAAACCTTCAGTATAAACCCCAAAAATCCGACAAAACCCACAGGAATGGGGCAAAAAAACTATTCTCTTTTTATGTCCTTTTCCTTTATATTGCACAGACTCATTTGAAAGAACTGCTGGATGTCCTGGGAATGGCAGAGGTGCCTTTGGCAGGAAAGGGGATGGAGAGAACCCCTCTGGTGCTGGCTCAGTGTGACATGGGCTGTTTGTGTCCATTCCAGAGGGTCACAGTGTTGACACAATGAGGCCCTGCCTGCCTGCAGGAGATTTTCCCAGCTGGAGGTCAAAGACAAGGGGATGGATGGTGGGGCCTCCCTGCCCAGAGGAGCTGGAGACTCCTGCTTTCTTGGGAATTAGGCAGGAAGAGCAAGGAATTTGCACAGAGCTCTGAGCTCTTACCCGGACCTCGTGGTCACAGGATGCCACAAATCAGCTTGGAGCTGTTGCCTTCACCATGCCAGGGAATTTGGAGACTTTACAAGCCCAAAAAGATCTTAGGAAATACCAGGAGCAGTTTTGGACAATCACTGCCCTCGTTTTCTCTTGCTCAGGGAAAACCTGCTTTCAGCTCATTCTGTTTTAGCTGTCGGACAAAAGAGATGGTTCCCATTTCCATCCTTATCTCAGTTCCACCTCAGTTTTACTCCCCACGAAGCATCCAGGCCCTCCAGCAGCTGTCTGGGGACAGGAGAAGCAAAACTGGGAGCAACTGTCCAAAGCCATTAGAGAGACACTTGATTACTTGGTAAAAAATAAACCACAGTGACAGGACTTGTCAAACTGTCAATCAATGTCACTTCTGGGCCACAGACATGTGTCACATCCTCTCCTGTGCTGGCACAAGTCTCTGTGGGGGAGAAATTCAGGAAAATGGTTTAATTCATTCCCGATCGACGCTCCCTGCAATTATTTAATTAATTCTGTGTTTGATGACTCCAAAGGAAGAGACTGATGAAATAAAAGGGTTTGTTTCTCCTCAGAAAGTGTCATAAAGAAGCCATTACAGGTTTCCTTAAACACTGAACTGTGGCTCAACCTTATCCAATAACGTTTCCCAGCCTGAAAAAATGAAGGGAAATCCCTTTTATTTCAAAATGTTTTCTGGGACAAGTGGCTGTTTCCTGCACAGGAGAGCTTGTTCCTACAGAACTTGTGGGACTGGAGGAGCTAAACATGGACTTGTCCTCAGTGTTGAGTTTTGGGATGTCAGAGATGCCTCCTCAGACAGGAATTTTCCAGGAAAAGCAGGAAGGGACCTGCCTGGAAAAATGATGGCAAAAAGCTCCTTATTGGTCACAGATTGCTTTTATTTTTATTTACTCAGCCCAACTCAGATGCTGGAATTTAATACCTTAAAACTAGTGGTATTCCAAGTGTGCTGCCAAAGACAAAATCGTGGTTCCTCGTGCCCTGAGCATGATCAAGGATTAATGCAAAAAACCTGCCCAGGAACCAGTCAATTAATCAGTAATCAATGGGCTAATTAAGCACAAACATTGTCATGCTTCCTATCTCTGTGTTTTACACTCCTCTGGCCTGGGAAGATTGATTCCAGTCCTGATTCCACCAGAGACAGTCTTGATTCACACCCTTCAACAAGGTCTCTGGGGACACCAAATTCCCTACTCCAGCTCATTTTAAAAACAGACAATTCCAGAAGGGCCACAACGATGTTGCAAATTAAATCACTGCCCCAAAAGGGCCGATTTTAAGACTGTGAACCCAGGGATTTTCATCTGCAAAGTGAAAAATTCCAAATGAGAAAATATTTAGGGTTGCTGGAAGAGGCCAAACTCAGGGAGACTGAGGGTTTAGGGATCACAACATCCTTAGATATTGAATTCTAAAATCCTAATTAACTTCCAATTGTCCATATGGTATTTTGGTCATTTTGGCCTTGGACCAGGGCAGTGAATTGCTCCCAAATCCATTGGCTCCAGCCAAGCAGAGCAGCAGATGGAGCACAGGCAGAGTATTAATAAAACCAGTTTTTGGGTGTTAAAAGGCTTTAATGGGCCTCTCACACATAGTTGGGCCAGATTAGATCCAAGTTGTCCTTGGGGGAAGCTGAGAATCCATAATATTTGAACTGGCAAAACTCCACAGCCTGTTTGAAAATAAAATCTAATTCCACCAGCTTGGAAGTGCAAAGGTTCTGTCAGGAGAGATCCCACAAAGATCCCTCATCCCGAGGTTTTGCTTGTTCATTTCCCAGCCAAGAGCTGGGATGAGATTCCCTGATTCCCAGACCCTTGGGAAACTCACCAGCTCCTGCTCAACTCCAATTGCATTCTATTCTATTCTATTGAAATCCATTCCATTCCACTCCATTCCATCCCATCCCATCCCATCCCATTCTATTTAATTCCATTCTATTCTACCATCCCATCCCATTCTATTCCATTCTACTTTATTCCATCTCATTCCATTCCAATTCCAATTCCATTCTATTCTGTTCTATTCAAATCCATTACATCTCATTCCATTCCATTCCATTCTAATTCCAATTCCATTCCATTCCAATTCCAGTCTATTCCATTCCATGCCATTCCATTCTAATTCCAATTCTATTCCATTCCATTCCATTTCAATCTATTCCATTCCATTCCAATTCCAATTCCAGTCTATTCCATTCCATTCCATGCCATTCCATTCCATCCTATTCTACTGTTCCTTTGTTCTGTTCTACCCCATCCCATCCCATCCCATCCCATCCCATCCCATCCCATCCCATCCCATCCCATCCCATCCCATCCCGCCTTTCTCTCCTCCACATCCAACTCCTCATCTCATCCCACCTCATCCAGCACAGCCAAGACAAACCCCCCTTTGTGCACATCCCACCCCCCTTCCCACCCACGATCCATCCACAGAATCCCTGGATCCACCCAAACCCAGCTCCACCAAAGCCATTCCCACACGTTTCCCAGATCCTCTGTCACCTATGGCAGATTTTGCTTTTCCAGCCCCAAACCTCCCAAATTCCCGCAGTCCAACACCTCCAAACAGATCTTTTACCACCCATAGGTGCCTCCCCTGCTCCCTAACTCCTGCCCTCCCTTTTCCATAGCCTGGAAGCTGTATCCCACCCTTAGTAAGATCCTGGAATATCCATCTATTAACAGTCCCTCACCTGTCCAAGTGCAAATCCAAGGCTCTCCACAGCCAGTCCTCCCCCTCCTGAAATGTCTCTTCCCATCACGTTCAACCCTCCCCATTCTACTGGAACGGCAGCATTTTAATCCTGGAATATTAAAGACTCTTCCAAGCAGGCACTTCAAAGGGAAAGGAGCCAATAAGGAACAAACAATTCCAGGTCAGGGGCTTTTCCCTGCTCAGCTCATGAAATAAAAGGTGATTTTTCCTCCCCCCTCGATTCCTGTGTGTGAATTTTAATTGCTTTTTGACATGTGCAGAGTGTAATCTCCTCCCTGTGTTGGTCCAAGGATTAGGGCAGGACCAAGGTAAAGCCAGTTTTGATTAATATGGAAATCAGAAATTACTTCCCAGAGAAACTGGGGACTGTTCCTAATGCTCCTTTATCTGTGGGGAATTACAAATACAAGGAGTAACAAGAGGCAGCTCCCTGAGCCTCCCAACAGCAAAAGATGCTGAAAGATCTCTAAAAATATATTCTAAAAGAAATATGGGATTAATACAGCTAGGAAAAGGGTCGAGCTGAAGACAAAGCGAGTTAAATCCCCACAGAACGGGGAAAATCAGTTTATCTGGGGAAAAAAAGGTGCTGAGACCACGTCATTGCTGAGTTTTATGACAATTTAATGGCTAAATTTGTTCCCAATTCAAAGCTGTTCTTGCTGAACTACAAATATTCCTCAGGACCACTCAGCTGAATTTCCAAGACCGAAGGTGGTTTAGAAGGGGTAAAAAAGGTACATCCTGGCAAGCACAAGCCTGAGAAATTCCACTGGAGTTCCCTCTGGAATCAAACACTCTGAGCGAAGAAAGAAGGTTTGAGGGGTAAAAAGTCCATAAAGGGAAGGTTTGAGGTGTAAAAAATCCATAAAGGGAAGGTTTGATGGGTAAAATCCATCAGAGAAGGTTTGGAGGGGTAAAAAATCCATAAAGAGAAGGTTTGGAGGGGGAAAATCCATAAAGGGAAAGATTGAGGGGTAAAAAATCCATGAAGGGAAGGTTTGGAGGGGTAAAAAATTCATAAAGTTAAGGTTTGGAGGGGTAAAATCCATGTAGGGAAGGTTTGAGGGGTAAAATTCATACAGGAAAGGCTTGAGGGATAAAATCCATACAGGGAAGGTTTGGAGGGGTAAAATCCATAAAGGGAAGGTTTGAGGGATAAAATCCATACAGGGAAGGTTTGGAGGGATAAAATCAATGCAGGGAAGGTTTGGAGGGGTAAAATCCATAAAGGGAAGGTTTGAGGGATAAAATCCATACAGGGAAGGTTTGGAGGGGTAAAATCCATAAAGGGAAGGTTTGAGGGATAAAATCCATGCAGGGAAGGTTTGGAGGGGTAAAATTCATACAGGGAAGGTTTGGAGGGATAAAATCCATAAAGGGAAGGTTTGATGGGTAAAATCCATCAGAGAAGGTTTGGAGGGGTAAAAAATCCATTAAGAGAAGGTTTGGAGGGGTAAAATCCATCAGAGAAGGTTTGGAGGGATACAGTATATAAAGGGAAGGTTTGATGGTTAAATCCATAAAGGGAAGGTTTGAGGGGTAAAAAATTCATAAAGGGAAGGTTTGGAGGGGTAAAATCCACACAGGGAAGGTTTGGAGGGATAAAATCCATAAAGGGAAGGTTTGATGGGTAAAATTCATACAGGAAAGGTTTGGAGGGGTAAAATCCATCAGGGAAGGTTTGGAGGGGAAAAAAAGTCCATAAAGGGAAGGTTTGCATGGGGTAAAATTCACACAGGGAAGGTTTGGGGAGACAAAATCCCCCTCAGCTGCCCCAGAAAAACCTCCTTTTATCACTCAGGCCTTTAACACACCAGCTAAATATTGATTCTAAAACATTCCTTTCCTTTTTCCAGCCTCAAATGGCTGCAATAAAAGCCATAAAAGCACCTTGGAGGAAACACTCCTGAGACTCATGTGCTTGTACATGAACCGAGCGTTCACTGCTGCCCAGGAGGGGTCACGAATCCCAAAAAAAACATAAGGAAAAAAGGAAAGAAAAGTAGGTCAAACAATTCCCATTCGCCGCAAAGGACAAAGAGCTCTGCAGGTTATTTTATTGCCTTATGCAATTGCTCCCAAATATGTGAGGCTTCCTTTTTATCTGATTCAAATCCCACGGGAGTAATCCCTGATTAAATTTCGGGGGTGTGAGATTTCATTAGGTGCCCAATTTGGAGCAGATTGGATAATGAAGTTCCGTCATCCTTCGGAATTAAGGGGAAAAAAATTAAAGCTGTGATTTTTTTTATCTCCCTTCCCCCATCCTGGAGATTATTGTGATCCATGGGAGGCATCCCTGTCTTACAGCTCCAGCTCTGCACACCACCTGGAGATTTCATGAAATGTTTTCTAAAAGATGGTGATTTCTCCCCACAACAAAAAAACCTCCGGGACTAATTCAATGTCACCGTTTTTCTGTTGGAATGGGAAAAATGTTAACGGGCAGCTGAACAATTCCAGGAGAAGCCACCAGCTTCCTCCATGGAAAAAGGCTCTATGTTGAGATAAAACAGGAAGTTTGGAGTTTTTAGATGGGATATTGGGAAGGATTCCTGGCTGTGAGGGTGGGGAGGCCCTGGCATAGTTTTCCCAGAAAAGCTGTGGCTGCCCCATCCCTGGAAGTGTCCAAGGCCAGGTTGGAGCAACCTGGGATAGTGGAAGATGGGTGGAACGAGATGAGCTTTAAGGTTCTTTCCAAGCCAAACTAGTCTGTGACTCCATGGCCAAGCTTCACCGCATCTTCCCTCAACTTCATCCAAACATTTTCCACATCCAAGTGCTCATCCCAGTCCCCTCCAGACTGTTTATCCCTTGGGCAGTTCCACACGCGCTTTATCCATCTCCCCTTCCCTGCCTATCCTGGATGCTTCCTCTGATCTCCTCCCCCACAGCAATGAACTTCTCCACCCACTTCACTGGATGTCTCAAGTCCAAGGGGCAGGAAATCCAATGACTCCAAGTATTCCAGAGCCAAATGTTGTTCCGACACCGATTTCTTTGCCTGGGTCAGGAGGGCACTTCCCATCACACTTCCATGTCCATGTGCAGGACGAATGGATGACATGGCCCTGGAGCAGAACTGCCCCTCTCTGCCATCTCCCAATGGTCACAGGGATGGGGAATGTCCCTGATGTCGGGAAAAAGGGAAACATCCCCCCTGCCTTCCAAAGCAGCCAAAGAGAGAATGTCAGCCCAGTCACACCTCCTTTCCCAGGAATTCAGGAGGCAAATCCTTCTGGAAACCATAACCAGGCACATGAAGGATGAGAAAGTGATTGGGAACAGCCACGAGGGATTCCTGAAGCACAAATCCCACCCAACCACTTTGGGAATGTCTTCCCTAACGAGGCACTGTTTACATCCCTGGGCACGGTCTCTCCAAGGATTAATGAATGGAAGGGTGGAAAACTGGCTGGATCATCAGCCTGGGAGGGTCCCTGGTGGTGGTTTGTAGTCAGGATATCACTCCCAAGGCTTGGGGCACACGAGGTGTGAGGGGAAGGCTGGGTTTGGAGGCCTCAATCCCACCTCCATGGGAGGAGGAAATGTGTCCATGTTCTGCCTGGAAGTAACAGCAAAAGCACCATCTGCAAAATTCAACTCAATCTGGGGAGAAACCACATCCCCAGGAAGGATGGAGCTGGGGCCAGAGAGGGGAAGGGAATCTCCTTTCTTGCCTAAATTTGAACCTCGGTTGGATACAGCTCCAGCTTGGAAGTTGGCTTTGTTTTGAAGGGCTCAGGGAACAAAGAGCTGCCCAAACTAAATTATTCCAGGACTTAATGTATTACCCAGAGTTTCTTCCATAGAATTATTTAATAATTCCTATTTTAAGCTCTTTCTCTTCCTCTCCTGCACTTCAGGAGACAAGATCCTGCTTCTTGTGCCTCCCCTCCCCCAGAACAGTGTGTTTTCGTTCCATATTTGCAATGACAAGCCTGGCTTTATTTATATGAGATAACAGAGGCTATTTTCCACCTGGATTTGGATGCTCAGAGGTGTTGGATTCGTTCTGGGCACTGCTCTAAGTGGTGTCAGGGACCTTCTGTTCCCAGCAGTGACACTGGAATGAAGGATGAGGTGGAAGGAGAGCACGGAGTCCACGTGAGTTTGTAACAGGTGACAAATTAGGATGTGGGAACAGCTTTAATCATTCCTGTTGGAGCTCATTTAGCCTTTGTGGCTCTTTTCTGGGGGCATTTCTACACCTCAGCTTAATTAAAAATGTAAATAAATTAATTAAAAAGGTAAATAAACCAGAGTGCAGGAATTAGACTGAGTGTCAATCACAGCCAGAGCTTCTGTATCCTTTGCTGAGCATTTATGGGAAAAGGCTGTCCTGGAACCAAGGACCCAAAACACCAACACAATTCCCACAGGGAGCTGTTCCACGTGTCCCACATGTGCCAGAAAATTCCACAAATTGGAGCTTTAAGCCTTGAACAGCAGAATAATTTTGCTCCCTGTCCAAGAACTCTGGAAAATGAACTGGGAATCCTGTAGTCTGGTAGGAAATAAAAAAACAGAGTGGAATGAGGATGTGTTTGAATTAATCCTTTGGCAGGGGATAAAGGAATGAGAGGCAAAACACGGGGAGAAGAGTGAAACTCCAAACAGGGACCTGCAACCTCATCCCTTCCCGTGGGATCCAGCTCCAAATGTTCCAGACACCCTCCTGTAATCACTGGGCACTTCCATGAAAAGATATCAGCCAGTTTAAATAGGGGGAAAGGCTCTTTGCCTGAGCTGACCCAGGCTCTCTGTCCTGGACACGGTGTTCCCTCTGTATCCCACAGGAATGATCCGACTGGTGCTGTGATGGCAACGATCCCTTGGCTCATGGAGGATTTAATCCACAGCAGCACCACAACTCTATTAATTTATGGGAGTAAAGCAAACCCAGGACAATTGTTGGATATGGATTAATAAGGAGAAGAGAGTGGAGGAAAAAAAAAACCTGCCAGGAAAAGAGGAAATGAAAGGGAAATATCACCTGGACAAAGTTGGTGAATAAACAACATGAAAACCAACCAAAGCCACTAGTGATGAGTGTAAAATAACAGATATTGGGGAAAACAAGCCAAAAAAAGCTGGAGAGGGATTTTTGACAAGGATATGGAGTGACAGGACACGGGGGAATGGCTTCCCACTGCCAGAGGGCAGGGTTAGGTGGATATTGGGAAGGTACACAATTCCCAAATGGTTTGGGTTGGAAGAGACCTTAAAGCCCATCCAGTTCCACAGGGACCTTCCACTAGCCCAGGTTGTTCCAACTTGGCCTTGGACACTTCCAGGGATCCAGGGGCAGCCACAGCTTCTCTGGAAAACCTGTGCCAGGGCCTCCTCACCCTCACAGCCAAGAATTCCTTCCCAATATCCCACCTGTCCCTGCCCTCTGGCAGTGGGAAGCCATTCCCTGTGTCCTGTCCCTCCATCCCTGGTCCCAAGTCCCTCTCCAGCTCTCCTGGAGCCCCTTTAGGCCCTGCAAGGGGCTCTCAGCTCTCCCTGGAGCCTTCCCTTCTCCAGGTGAACCCCCCCAGCTCTCCCAGCCTGTCCCAGTGCAGAGTTCATGGAATTCCTTCTCAGAGCCTGTCACTGCTGCTGGAAAACCCCACATTCATCCCTCACATCCAGGACACTGATTAGCATGGAATACATCCATGATAGAAGGAATTAGGGGATTTCATATCAAAGAGTTTAAACCCAAATCCCAGAGCTCCTGGTGGGACTTAACACTGGCTTGGAAGGGACCTTAAAGATCTCCCAGTTCCATGGGCAGGGACACCTTCCACTATCCCAGGTTGCTTCAAGACCCATCCAACCTGGCCTTGGACACTTCCAGGGTCCTGCCACGGGGAGCAGAAGGATCCAGGTGGTCCATGAGCTCCAGGTTGGGAATTTTTAGGCTCTCAGCTCGTCCCACCCTTGACAGGCAGATGTTTGTAACAACCCAGGAGGGGAAGGGAGGGAACATCTGAGGCACCGGAGGAAGGTTTCCAGCTTTCAAGCAGAGGTCAATAAACAGGGCAGCTTCTCTCTTTTGGGTTTCAAACAGCTTGGCAGGATCCTTTTGGTGCTGGGAAATCAGGAGATGAAGAGATGACGACAAAGAACATGAAAGTGGAGATCTGAGGAGCCTCAGCAGAATCAAAGAGTCCTCCTGAAGCGCCCGCGGTAGCTCAGAGGTTTTAAAAATGCCACAAATCACCTCGTTTAGCTCCTTAAAACTTCAGGGCTTTACTTTCCCTCCAAACTTCCACCTCACCCCGTACCCGACCCTCCAAAGTGCCAAATCACGATTCCAGTTCCTACTCTCACCCTTTATTCCAGCTGGTGTGTCCCGGGAGCAGCTCCCGCTGGGTGTTTACGTGACCAACCCCTCTCAGCTTCTTTCATGGAATTTTTCCCTTCCCAGCTCAAGGAATCACTGCTTTTTTTTTGCAGGAGAACATTACAACTGCTTGGGGATCATCTCTTGGAATGAGGTCTGTCTTCTGTGACCACGTAGAATCTCTGGAACTCCAGCACCTGTTTTATAGGAGTGGGATAAAATCAACGTCCATTCGTTTTCCACGGCAGCAAAACCTTGCCTGGAGTAGCATTTCAGTGGCATTTTTAGGCCAAATCCCAACATCCTGATTGTTCCATGAGTATTTTGTCTCCTGGGCATCTTTTTGCAGGTTGATTTTATTTATTTATTATTTTTCAATCAGCACAGACAGCTGGGGGTGTCCAGTTTGGAGAAGAGACCTTAGAACCCCTTCCAGAGCCTAAAGGGGCTCCAGGAAAGCTGGAGGGGGACAGGGCAAGTGGTTAAGGACACAGCAAAGCCAAGGGAGAGTTAAGATTGAGGATTTTTCCCAGGAATTTTGGGAAGAGGCACTGCAATCACTGCCAGAGCAATCAGCTGGATCTCAGGTGCTGCAGGAGATGCTCTCAAATTTTCTCATTTCCATAGGGAAGAAGGTCAGGAGGTATTAAGGAAGTAAATATATCACCTGATTAGGAGTTCAGGGCGTTCCAAGGACTTAGGCAATGAATATTCAAGCAGGTCTTTGCTTCCCAAAGGTTTAGTCAACAAATGGAATATGTAGAAGTGATCTGGGCACAAAACTAAAGATCCCACCTTGTTCCGGGGTGAAAAGAGACATTTTAGTTTCCCAACTGCCTTTTCCATTTTAATTTCCATACTACCTTTTCCACTTTACCTTGGGAAAATAAAGGTGGACAAGAAGGAGAAGGTCCACAGGGGAGGAAGGGCAAACTGTAACCTCCCAGGTCATCACTCTCTGGGTGGGTTTTTCCAGAAGCTCAGGGCACTTCCTAATTATTCCTCTTAATTTGGGCAACATTTAGTTCCTGAATATCACCCTGCACTGCTTTAGCCTTGGGATGGACAACAGAGGTGTCCCTGCCCACGGGATGACCTTCAAAGGTCACTTCCAACCCAAACTACTCAATGACTACAATTCTCAGCTGTTCCTCTCCCATCCCAGAAAATGAGCAGCTTTTTATCTCCCCCCTAATTGCCCATTCTTGGAAAACAAAGCACTGTCACGTTCAGCATCCCGAGGCAGGGTTGTGAATGGGAATGTGTTTGGGATGAGCCTCCTTTCCTGTCTCTGCCAGGTGACTCATCCCTCTGAATTTGGGAGGATGTGGAAATCCATTGAAAAAGCGGCAGCAGCTGCAAAAGCTTTGTGTCCACAGATCCTGCAAACTTCGGGGGGGAAAAACAACAAAAGCCCCACAAAAAATAAATCAAACAACTCAGAGTGCAGAGCTCAGGATGCTGAATCTTCCCAGGATGCTGAATCTTCCCATCAAAGCCACACAACTTCCCAAAGAAAACTGTGAGGACAAAAAGGAAGGTTTTGGAATTGTAGGGACTAAAGGGACGAGTTTGGTCTGGGCATTAAGGAGAAAACAAGGCCAGGTTTGGAGGTGCTTCGTTTCCACCCCATTCCCTGTTCTCTCTGTTCCCCTTGTCCTGTCCCTCCATCCCTTGTCCCCAGTCCCTCTCCAGCTCTCCTGGAGCCCCTTTAGGCCCTGCAAGGGGCTCTCAGGTGTCCCTGGAGCCTTCTCTTCTCCAGGTGAACCCCCCCAGCTCTCCCAGCCTGGCTCCAGAGTAAGAGAAGCTTCATATCCAACATCCCAAATCCTCTGGAAGTCCTGCTCTTTCCAAACCTGGCAACAGAGTCAGGAGAATTTTTTCCAGCAAAACTTCAAAACCTGCCAAAACATTGGAAAACTTCCTTAACTTCTGTCCACTGGACAAGGCTCTGAGCAGCCTGACCCCAAGCTGGACTTGGGGAATTCCAGAGGTCCTTCCCAACTGGAATTATTCAATTACTCTCCTTCAAATTTATGGGGCAAATTCAACTGCAAAAATCTCCTGAGGATTGAACCTTCTGGACATTCCTTTGGACTCCGGTCCCATTCCAGTGTTGAGGCAAAATGGAGCAGGAAAAACATCCCAAAATATTCCTAAACCTGAGCATGCAGGTTCAGACCTTCTCAAGACAGAACTGAAGCTGGTTTTTCCATCCTCCCCAAAGAAATCTCAACCCTGGGACTACTGGGAAAGGCCAGGTTGGACGGGGCTTGGGGCAACCTGGGATAGTGGAAGGTGCCCCTGTCCATGAGCTTTAAGGTCCCTTCCAACCCAAATTCCATGATTTTATGCAATTTAGCATCTCTCTTCCCTCTTTGTTCCCTTTAATTTTCTCATAAATTAAAGAAATTTAAAAAAATTATGTTGAATTAAATAATTTGTCTTAAACTCCACCAGATTTTCTGGCAGCCAACGGGGTGTTTTGGGAAGAATAAATATTAATTATTATTCCCAAGGGACGGAATTGGGTTTATGTTTTAGGTTTATTTGCCAAATTAAACACAGGCTCATTGTCACAGCCTGGAATGAAGAGGCAGGGAAAGAACTGGGATAAAATGGGGTGATCAGGAACCCAAGCCCTGGGAAAGCTCCTGAAGCAGTTAAGGAATATTGCAGGATTTTCCTAAACCAGGATAACTCCAGACTCTGCCTATTCAACAGCCAGCCTGGAAGAAAAACAGACTTATTTGCCCAGGAATCATTTCTTTCCCAAATCATCACAGCTGCAAAGATTCCTCTTTTTTGGTGCTCCATTTTCCTTGTTTTTCCCACACCTGGAATGTTTTCAAAGGATGGGGTGAATTCCCATTCTGGCCATACGTCGTTACCAAAAATGAGATGTTTTGGGGTTTCTCAAAAAGGCTCTTTGAGGTGTCATTTCTGTTGATAAATTTAATTCTGGAAGTGCTTCTCAGCAAGGCTGAAATTCCAGGGGTTTTTTTTCCCCTGTAGGAAAAGGGATTTCAATGAATCCACAGCCAAATTAATTTCAAGGCCCCAAAGATTTTCTTATTTCAAGAGCAACAAGAGTTAGAGGGGAAAAAAATCATCTTAAGGTCAAATATTCAACATGGAAATACCAAGAAATTCCTGGTTCTGCCAGGAAAACATGTTGGATTGACCAGGAAAACGTGTTGGATTGACAGTGCAGGAAAGGAAGGGCTGGTGTTTAGGAGCTGGATCAGTATATTGGGGATGTGGGATGTGCATAATGCATGGGAACACATGGAGACACCTCCCTATGGAGTCCATGGATTTACAGCAGGAGCAGGAGCAAACTGAGAGATTTCTCTAAAAATAGGGAATAATAAAGGAATCCAACATTGCCAAATCCTGTGGAGCTTGTACTGCTTGCCAACGACATCAGGAGCTCTGCCATCCATCAAATCTCCCTGTTCCAGAGGGTGCCAAGTCCTCCTGCCTGGCCAGAGTGGAGATGGAAATGCAGGATGACATTCCCTGCTTTTTCAAGGTGACCAGCTCTGCATTTCCTTTGGGAAGCTGCCCTGAATGGCTGTGCCAGAAGCTTTAACATCCACACGTGAAAGCTAAATTCCTAAATACACAGGAGTTACACATTCCGAAATTCCTAAACACACAGGAGTCTTCCAAGAGATGACATTCCTGTTTTTCCCTGTACATGATCAAATTCCCTGTTTTGCAGCAGAAACCATTCATCTGTCCCAGAAACTCACAGGATTCCTGGTTGTTGCAGCACCTCCCTTTGTTTCTTAAAGGCTTCAGGAAGCAAAGATTTTGGGATAAACTTCCCAGGAGAGGTTTCTTCAAGGCCAAAGCCAGGGCAGATGGATCCGAGCTGGTGCCAGATGGAGAAGCACCTGGACCACCTGGAGTGTCCATTAGCCAAGGAAGCCCCAGGGAATTCCGGGGATGGTTTAACTACTGGTTAATGTAGGAGCTGGAAGGCAAACAAAGGGACAAATCCATGGCAGGTGAGTCAGTGCCTGGCAGGATTTGATCCCGAGCTGGAATTCCCTTCCCTTGCTTCCCACCAGCCACACACCAGTTCCCTTCCAGGCTACGATAGCCAGGACTTTTTTCCCAGGAATTCCCAGGATAGCCTTTCCCGGTTTAGGACACAAAATAGAAGCTCCAGGCATTTCCATCCCTGGGTTCTTTTCCATCCTATCAGTGCTTTGGTTTGGCCATGGAGTCTTCAAATTCCTTTTTTCTACCCCCACAGCCCATTTTCCCTCCTTTGCTCCACTCCAGCTGCTCCCTCAAGGCACTCCTGTGGAATTCTCCCCTCGTGGATGTTGGATCCGGGATGAATAAAGATGAGGTGGGAGCAGCTTTCCCATTAATTCCCAACTTTGGTTCTCATGACAACAGGTTACAACTCTCCCCATTGCCATGACAATCTCCTGCAGAATGGTTGAAATGCAGCTTCGAGTTATTTTTAGTTTGCCCTCTATTCCCATGGAGACCAACTTTTTCCTGGAAGTGTTTGATGCTTTGTGCTTGGAGCCTTTAATGAGCCTCATGGAAGTCTGGGAGTCAGGAGAGGCAGAGGAGCTCCGAGGTCACCCCATCCCTCCCTGAGCCCTCACTTTGCCACTGCTTTGTTCTTCCTTTTTTTATTATTATTATTATCTTCTTCTCTTGTGTGATTTGTAACATTTACATTTCCTGGAGTGCTCCAACACTTGGATTCCTGGCACATGATCCAATTTCTTATTGTACTCTTTGCATATGACCCCGTTTTTTATTGTATTCTTTGCACATACCTCTGTTTTTATTGGATTTTTGGCATTAAATTCTGCCTGAAAAGTTCAGCTCCTGCACAGGCTACCAGGGAAAAAAATCCACAAGGGAAAAACTGTGGAAGAGCCTGAACAGGACATTTAAAGTGGCAGTTTGTAGTTGCTGTGGGGACAGACTCTGAGGACTTGTAGACACTCATTGAATCCCATAAAAGAGTTTTTCCCAAGGGCCTGGAGGGCCAGGACAAGGGGGAATGGCTTCCCAGTGCCAGAGGGCAGGGTTAGATGGGATATTGGGAAGGAATTCTTCCTTGGGAGGGTGGGGAGGGCTGGGATGGAATTCCCAGAGAAGCTGTGGCTGCCCCATCCCTGGGGAACAACCTGGGAGAGTGGAAGGTGTCCCTGCCCATGGCAGGGGGAACTGGATGATCTTTAAGGTCCCTTCCCACCCAAACCATGCTGTGATTCCCTGGTTTTCCCTGTGCACCACAAAAGCAGGCTTTTCCCAGATGAAGGGTAACGGGAATTCCTGAGGCTGCTGCCAAACACACTCATCACAAAAACCCCCGGAGCTGGCAATTCCTGCAAGGCAACGAGCTCTTTTCACCACCAGCACAAATTCAGGGGTCGGGAAAGGCCCGGGGAGGGCCCGGGGAAGGGAAGTTAAAAAGCCTGGAACACTAAAGGGCCTTTCAGGCTCATTTATTCGAGCGGTGCCAACCAGGATTTTCTTCCTGCACTCCCAGCCAGGGCTTTGGGATCCCATAAATCATCTCTGGCCACAGAGACATTAAAATTCTCCCCCAGTCCTGCCTGAGATGAAATGAGGCCGAATGGCAGCGAGAGCAGCTGGAGGGAAAGGCAGGAGCAGGAAAAATCAGGATAGAAATGGAGCTGCAGAGAAGCAACACCTGATTTTGGTGTCAGACGAGGCAAAATCTGCCACAAACAGATCTGGAAATGGATGATTTGGAAGGTCTCTTCCAAGCCTAACTATTCTGGGATTCCGTGATTAATAAGCCCAGCTTTGGGAAAGCTGATCCTCAGTAAACTAGAACTAAAATATCGGTATAAAGTCCAGTAGAAAAACAGACTCAGTAATGAACAGATAACAAACCAGAGAAAATAGACTCGGGACTAACAGACCTGGGACAAAGCAGGGAGAACAGACCCAGTACTAATAGATCTGGGACAAACCAGGGAAAACAGGCTCAGTTCTAACAGATCTGGGACAAACCAGGGAAAATAGGCTCTGGACTAAGACCTAGGACAAACTAGGGAAAATAGGCCCAGTATTAATAAATCTGGGACAAACCAGGGAAAATAGATTCAGTACTAACAGATCTGTGCAAACTAGGGAAAATAGGCTCAGTTCTAACAGATCTGGCACAAACCAGGGAAAACAGACTCAGTTCTAACATACCTGGTACAAACCAGGGAAAATGGGCTCTGGACTAACAGATCTGGGACAAACCAGGGGAAACAGACTCAGGACTAACAGATCTGGGACAAACAAGGGGAAATAGGCTCAGTTCTAACAGATCTGGGACAAACCAGAGAAAATAGGCTCAGTACTAATAAATCTGGGACAAACCAGAGAAATAGACTCAGGACTAACAGATCTGGCACAAACCAGGGAAAATAGACCCAGTACTAAGAGATCTGGGACAAACCAGAGAAAACAGGCTTGGTACTAATAAATCTGTACAAGCTAGGGAAAACAGGCTCAGTTCTAACAGATCTGGTACAAACCAGGGAAAACAGACTCAGTTCTAACAGATCTGGGACAAAATAGGGAAAATAGGCTCAGTACTAATAAATCTGTACAAACTAGGGAAAATAGGCTCAGTTCTAACAGATCTGGTATAAAAGGGGGGGGGTGGGAAGGCAGCACATATTAAGGGTGGAGCATCACTGAGGGATTTAGGAATTGCTGGTGGGTCTCTGTTGGGACAAATTGGACATCCAGGGATAGTTCTGGGGAGGGAGGATGGAATTATGGGTGGAGGAATCATGTTAAGGAGCTTTTCCAACCCCTGCAATGCCAAGAGGGCCAATTTGACTTCCTGCAAGGAACCTTCTTGCTGTTCAGGAGCAAAGTAAAAGGAACATCCAGGAAAACGCAAGGAAGCACAGGGAACACGAAGAAAAAGAAGGTTTAAATGACGGAAAACATGGCTAAAACAAAGGAAAATAGGATGGCTCAGAAACACCCTAAAAATGAACAAAGCCATCAAACCCCCAGTTTCATTCTGTGATCTAGAGACGAAGAAAAAAAAGACAATAAAAAACCCCTTCAGTCACCAATTTTAATCCTGAATCCACATTTTCAAAGCAATCACCGGTTAGAATTTGCTGATGTGCAAGGGAAGGGAAGAGCTTTGGTGGGGCTGCTGCTTAAAACAGAAATAAAAATAAAATTATGAAAATAAAAATGAAAATAAAAATGAAAATTAAAATGAAAATAAAAATTAAAAACATGTTTCCAAGGCCATCTTTTTGGCTTTTTTCCCCCCACCTACACTTTTTTCTCTTCTCTGCCCTCACCACAGGGACAAAACAAGGGGAGAGGGATGTTTCCCAACGTTTCTCTGGAGCTCCAAACCACTTCATAAATTATTTGGGGATCACAGAATCACAAAGGCAGGAAAAGATCTGGAAAAGCATCGAGTCCAACCCTTCTCCCAGCCCTTCCAAGGCCACCACTGACCCATGTCCCCAAGTGCCACATCCACAGGGATTTTGAACACTTCCAGAGATGGGGATTCCGCCCCTAATCGAATCCCAAACCCCTCTGCTTCCTTCTCCATCTCAAAAAACCTCTAAATTTGATAGACAGAAGCCAGGCAGTTCATTTTAAATATGGATTTAGCAGAATTTAAGGGAATTTAATGACCTTCATGTTGCAGGTTTTACAGGAATTTCAAAGGATTCACCTTGGACTTTTTAGCATATTTTTAACATTTCTGTGATTCCATGATTCCACAAGTTGTTTGGAAGTTTCCCAGTATAGAAATCCCACATTTAAACATAAAAACAAGAGTCTCCACAGGTCACAGCTCATTCATCTCCCATTCCAGGAGGATTTCCCTGTCTGCTCCACACACAGCAATTAATAAACATGGAGAAATGCCAGAGGGAAAATATTCACTGTATCCACTTCATCCATTTTTAATCCCCCTGAAATCAATTCAATGCCCTGAAAATTCCTGTTTTACACAACTGGTAAGCAATGGATCCCCTAATTAAATATCCCAATCCATGGAAGGGGGGGACATGCAGGAAGATCTTAGAAGGAGAGGGAAAAGGAAGGAGGGAGAAGCCCAATCCCACCTGCTTTGGCATCAAAGCCTAACGTTCCTCAGCGCTCCCCAAAAATGTGATCAGGAATACCAAAAAGAATGGGAAAAAAAGGCAAATTTATCCTCTTTCCACACGGCACAACTTGGAAAGAGCCAGTCTCTATCAAAGCCCAGATTTTCCAGGGAATAACACAGCCCAATTTGAATTTCAAGTTAACAAAAAGGCTGAAATCACTCTTGGAATTCTCTGTGTCCCACAAAGGAGGGTTAAAAGGAGGATTTCTACCAGGGAAGCTGTGGCTGCCACATCCCTGGAAGTGTCCAAGGCCAGGCTGGAGCAACCTGGGACAGTGGAAGGTGTCCCTGCCCATGGCAGGGGGTGGGATTGGATGAGCTTTAAGGTCTCTTCCCACTCAAACCATCCCGGAATTCCATGAGCATCCCTCCCAGGCTGGGAAGTGCAGCAGGACCGGAGGGATGTCGTGCACTGGAGCGACACAAACTCCCCTGGAGACTTCCCAACTGGTTTCGCATCTTTGGGCTCCTGGATTTTATTCCCATTTATTATTCAGCAATAAGGAACATGGAGTCAGTCAGGCCCTGAATTCCAGCATCTCATCAGCATATTAATGAGATCCTGGGAGGGAAAGGATCCCAGCGGGAGGGAGAACAAACACCACTGGAATCAAACAAGGAGAGGTTGGATTCCTCACCCCTGATTCCACACCAACAGGCTGATCCATCCACAGCACTACTGCCTTCCTGGAGTGGGTGCAGGAAAACAGGAAGGGGAACATTCCAAAGGAAAACCAGGTGGTTCAGCAGCTCAGATTTTGTTGGGGGGGAAGGAATCCTACCAAGCCTTAAATCCAATTAAAAATCAGCCTCAATTCAAACAACAGCTTCCCAATTCTGCCTCTATTTCACCAAATAACTCTGATTTAAAACCTCCTGGTTTAAACTTGATTTTTATTTCCTCTAAAGATCCATCTAAGCCAGCCCACACTTTAAAAATTCTTTAGGAAATCACTGTCCTTCAAGGAAGATCAGACTGGGAAAATGAAGGATATGAATAAAGGGATGGTGCTCCAAGTCCCTGGGTCTGTGCCAAGGATTCCCCACTCTTCCTAACACAAGGATTTCTCAGTTTCCCCAACAGCCAATTTGGCACAAAAACTTTTATTATTTCTCTTGGAATGGATCTCTCTCCCCACCCCACTGGAGTTTTATTCCACAGCTCTTCCCATAAGTTCTGAGCCCACCCTCAGGAGTTGCCTCTTTTCTGTACAGAGGTTAAAATTCCAATTTTCTCCTCCTCCTTTGCTGCAGAACTTTATATTTCCTGAAATATTCCAACTAATTCAGATTTAAAAGGTTTTCGTTCCCTGGAATATTCCGTACACAAAGGAGCTGAGAGTGTCTGATGCTCACTTCCACAAAAGTACATTCCCAAGCAATTCCACACATCAGGGGGAAGTCAACATGCCCAACAGGCCCCACAAATATAAAGTCTTGACACAACATGACACCCAAGACCTAATTACATCCAAAATGGGAGAAGAAGGAGTTTTCCAAGGCTCGTTTTGGAAGGTGCTCGTGAGAGCAAAATCCACGGGGAAAACCACCGAGTTTTTCCACCTAAATTCTTTCCACATCAGAACCCTTCAGCTGCAGAATTATGGGAAACATCTTGCAGTGCCTTGCTGGAGTATTAAAAATTACATTTTTAGACAACTCAGTTCCAAAGAAGGGCTTTAAACCAGACTCGCTCCTCAACATCAGATGGGCTCAAGCAGAGCGGAACCTGAGAGCAAAGAACTCAGCCAAGAACAGGGTTTAAGTCCCCACCTCCAAGAGTAACTGTACATTCTCCAAACAACAGGAGATCCTGGGGGGATCCTCACTTCTCCAGCTGGATTATTCCAGCACGTGCATGGGAAGCTCAGCTCAGCTCTGGAGGGAAGTTGAGCCCAGTTGCAGAGCCAAGCCCAGCTCAGCTCCACACACAAAGCTCCCACTGACCCTCCCAGTAACTTCTCGCCTGTTTTGTTTATCTGAAGAAACCCCCTTTTGATCCTTTTCCTTAGGATTTCCAGGGCATCCTCCTATGGATTCAACTCTCCTCACTACTCACTGCATTGACGCCGCTGGAAGGTTTTCCCTGTGAATCCCGTTCCCTGATGGGAACTCTTTCTCCCATCGCTCCTGACTGACCACCTGCTCCTCCAGTGGGACATGGACACTTGGGAAGGAGCCAGGGAACACCAGTCCTACCTGTGTATGCCATGTTCTTCGGGTTTCCATAGGGAGCCCCCGGTTGGACGGGGCTGTAAACAGGATTCATGGTGGAAGACCAGGAACTCTGGGAACAAAAGAAAAGCAGAGTTGAGATGTTGGCTCCAAACATCCCCCTGTTAGAATTCCAGACACAGAGAGCTGGGAAGGGAAGGATTTACAACCAGACATCACAACCAGAGAGATATTTAATAATTCAAGGCTTGGATCTCTCTGTTAATTCCCAGAAATTCTCCAGCGCTGTGTGTTCTCCTACAAATGGAGCAGATGGATCTGACACATCCCTGCTCTGGGGGGGCTCAGCATTCATGACCCCACTTCCAGCTGCAACAAAGAGGAGAAGCCACCAGTCAGACAAGGAATCCTCTCCCTTGGAAGAGGGAAAAGTTCTTGGGTGATGAAACCAACCCCAACCGAGCCCCGACCTTTGGGGAATCAGGAGATCAAAGCCCATCTGCAAAGTTTTGTGGAGTGGGAAAACCCGGAGGCCAAGGCCTGGCTCCTGGGTAGGGCATCCAGTGGCACCCACCCCTCTCCCAGACAGGGACATGGAATCAAGATCTTCCGTGAGCCAGGAGATTCCAAGAGCCCTCGCGTTCCGGTGGAGCCGGGTCAGCTCCTCGGGAGTTTTCTTCAGAGGAAAGCCAAGGAACTTGGGAATTTGTGTCTCCCAAGTGTCAGTTAAGCAAGTGGCTCAGTTAATTATCTTAATGAAGCACATTCTCAGTCGTGATTAAGGGGAAAATCAGTCATTAAGCTCTATTAGGCAGCACATTTGTCTGCACAGTTATCCAGTGACGATCTCACGCCAGACCCAAAACCATCCTGCCTTCCCAGTCCGGGGGTTTTTGTTCCAATGTGCTGTTTTCCAGGTCATAAATAACCCCCTCCTTCCCAACCAAGTTTCTGGTGATGGATGCACAGTTTGGTGGATCATTAACTCCTCCTGCTTTACCTCCAATCATAAACAAGTCCAACGGTGAATGGCAGCACCGACCGACTTGACAACAATTAGTGCTTAATTAATTAGCTGTCCCTCCACCCCCCAGCTGGCACAGGAGGAGCAGTTCTGAAAGCCAAGGAAATCAGGGTTATAAAGCAAAGCCACAGGGACACAGGGATTGCCATCAGTGGCCTCATGGAGTGTTCAGATCACCAGGAAAATCAGTGTAGAACTTTATGTCCGTGGAATGTTTGGGCTCGGGACTGACATTCCAGCAGAAGGGTTTGATGGCCCTTGTCCAAAGTCCCCTTCCCTGGGGAGCCTGTTCCAACATCTATGAACAAAATAAAATAAAATAAAATAAAATAAAATAATAAACCTGGTATCCCAAATCCAGGAAGTTCCTGAAGTTATTCTCGTTATCCTTTCGAAATAAGGGAATAAAATATTTACAAACAGAGTCCTAATGCAAAATAAATCTATTTTCCAGGGGGTTTAAAGCAGTGACACAGACAGGTGAGTCCTTGTGTCAAGGTGACCTTCCCTTTCCCCTCCCATTGCACTGTCCTTGTGAAAGTAGGATGGAAATGCTTTTGGGAGCCCCTTCGGGAAAAGAGCAGGATTTTCTCTGTGTGCCAAAAAATCCCTTATTTCCCACCAGGCAGCAGAAAACCAACATGAAGAGTGGGAACAAAGAGAGAAGACAAAGCAAAAAAGCAACGTTTCCTCCCTGACCTGTCGGCCCTCAACATTCATGTTATGCAAATCACATGCAAATCACATCCAGCCAAAGTCTCCTTGAACATGAAAAGGCCTCCTGACCTTGCACTGCATCCAAATCCCAATAATTTCCTGACAACTTTTCAGGGAAGTCCTTTGAAGCCTGACTCTCACTTGGGATCCACGAACAGTAATTAAATTAACTCCCATTTCAGCTGCTAAAGGTTCATTCAGGAGGTTCCAGGGCTCTATCCCACCTCTTCCCCAAAAAAGGCTGCTGTGAGCTCAGAAATTTGTAACACAAGGGGGTTCCCCCTCAATTAACAGCTCTTGTTTTAATTACTCTTTTATTTTGGCTACACCAGAACCAAAAGTTGATTGGACATGCCTCACATGGAACAAAACATTTGATTTGCTATAGAAATAGAACAGGAATTCTAATGGAAAACAAGAACCATGGAATGGTTTGGGTTGGGAGGGACCTTAAAGCTCATCCAGTTCCATGGGCAGGGACACTTTCCACTATCCCAGGTTGCTCCAATCTGGCCTGGAAGCAGCTCCCCTGCAAGAAATTCCAGACTGAGGAAAACCCAAGGATGTTGGCAGAGCTGGTCTTATATTGGCTTGTTTTCTCTTTCCACAGATGGATCCCGTGCTGTGAATTCCCAGCTTTTCCTCTGTGGGATGACGGGTTTCACCCCCAGGTGACCCACAAACACATGGATTTCTTCAAAGCTCCATGTGTGTCCAACTCTGCTCTCAGCAGTTCCCAAACAGCTTCCTTGATATATTCCCTATTAATTCCTTTCACTGCAAGCCTTGCTGATGTTCCCTTTGCAAGTGATCCCTGCTGGAATCTTGTGCTCCCGACTGAGCCGCGTCCTCCTCCAGCTGATCATCTCCTTTCCTTTATCTCCACAACCCTAATTCCTTGTGTTTTGCTGGAAAGACCTCCAGGAACACAAGACACTTCTCTCTGCCCCTTTCTTTCCCCAAATGATGGATTGGGAGACTCCGGCTGGCCACTGGGAAAAGCCCTTTGGAGAGGCGGGCACTGCGTTACTGCACCAGGTTCACCAGGGATTTGCTGGATGGAACGGTTTTCCAAGGTTTGGGATATTCCTAATGGCCTCCAGCCAGGAGTTTCCTTCTGGTGGGACACCAGAAACCTTGGAGGGGTGGGAGGGCAGCGCTCCCACTTTTCTATTCATGGATATCTCATACTCAGTCAGAGAAATGAGGTTGTGATGCCTCATCACCCTCACAGCCAAGAATTCCTTCCCAATATCCCATCTAACCCTGCCCTCTGGCACTGGGAAGCCATTCCCCCTTGTCTTGCCCCTCCAGCCCCTTGGGAAAAACTACTTTATGGGATTCAATGAGCGTTTACAAGGACTTGAAGTAGGAATGTGATGAATTCACAAGTTCCGTTTTACTTGGAAAATAAACTCGACATTCCCAGATGATGTTTTGGGAAATATTGGGTGGCATGGTTTTTTTTTTTCCCTTTACAAAATAACAGAGTTCCTGGTTTAATTCAGTTTTAGGAGCTGATTCCAACAGCAAGGAAGAACTAAGGAATTAAATCTATAATAAGCAGGCCAAGGTGTAAGACAGGACCTAGGCCAGATGCTTGTCCTCTGGAAAACCAGTCCTAAGATGTTCCACAACGGCCCAGGGAACAGAGGGAAAGCACAGGGCAGGACCTGGGTGATCCCACAGGAATTGCCAGGCAACAGGAGGGGAAAAAAATGTCTCTGATGGCAAGAAAAGGAGGGGAATTGTGAGAGGAGCCACAACCTCTTCGATCCAGAGAGCCTGGGAATACACATCCAGAAAGAACAAGGAAAATGCTTCCCAAGACCCCTCTTTCTTCCTTTAGGTTTGTTTTTTCCCCAATAAAACCTTTTAAAATCAATATAAAATATTCTGGTTATTCCTTTTCAAGGAATAATATGCATTGAATCAAATTTAAGTTGATCATTTGATATTTAATTCCTTTAATTACAGACATGCATTTGAATGGAATGGGGTGGGAATATGGAAGTCAGAACACAGGGAATGACATCCCATAAATATAATATACATTTCTCCATAGGAATTTCCCAGGGCACAACCATCCCTGCATTACTAGGATCATGCCTTCCCGGTATTCCTCAATGGCATTACTGGGAACGTGTTATCCCACCAGTATCCTTCACTGGTATTCCTGGGAATGTGTCTGGAGCTCTCCTTTTTTTATTTGATGCCAAATACCTGTTACTGGCTGGAAAGAAAAGGAAAAGTCTGATCCCAAAGGACAGGAATGACATTGTGGAATTCTATCCTGCATTTCCACAAAACACAAGCAAAATATTATTTTTAGGAAAAGGATTTTTCTCCCAGAGGGAGCACTGGAACAGGCTCCCTAAGGAAGTGGCCACTTCCAAAGCTGCCAGAGCTCAAGGAGCACATGGTGAGATTGTTGGGGTGTCCTGGAGCTGGACCTTGATCCTTGTGGGTCCCTCCCAACCCTGGATATCCCTGGATTGTATGATCTGCTGAGGCAGCCGTGTGGGAGCAGAGCAGAATTCCCATCCCTCCATAGCTACATTCCCGAGCTCCTGAGTGACCCAGGACTTGTAATCCCCTTCTACTGGAGCGTGGTGGATACAAACACTAATCCTCCTGATTTGCAATTCCCAGCTGATCCCGAAAATCTTCTGCAGACACTGGATGGGGGAATAGAAAAGGGAGCAGAGACACAACAGCAGTGACGAGGTCAAGCCAAAAAACCTCCTCAGCCCCTGACAGCTGGAAAACATCATGGGATCAAATATCCTGGGATCAATAGGAAAGCCATAAGAACTGAAGAACGCTCCTTGAGGAATTGGATTAGGAAGGAAGAGGGAGAAATTCCAGAGGCGGAGGGAATGTAAAAGCAGCAAGTGCATCTTGGAGCCCAAAGCCAGGAGCAGAGGCTGAGTCACAGCAGCTATATTTGGAATAAATCCAGAAGAATCATTCCTAAAATAGGTGAACTAAACCCTAAGAAGGAGAAAAAGGAAATTCCATCCTGAATATAAAGTGAAAAACCTCCTCTTGCAAAGTTCAACGTGGTAAGGAAAGCTCTGGTCTCACCAGCATCCCAAGGGAATGAAACACCGAGGGAGCTGAAGGGGACCTTTGTTAAACATAATCCTGGAATTACAAAAGAGCCACAGGAAAACACGGCTCCATTTCCAGCCTTGTAATCCCGTACTTAACGCCCTCTGTCCCTTGGAAAGAAAAAAAACACCCCTGTTTTGTTGGGGTTTGAAGGCTGGTCAGTGTTTACTCACAGACCAAAGCCAGGCTCCAGCTGAACAGCAGGAACGGCAGGAACTCCAGGAGTTTGCTTTCCCAGGGGTGATGAGACTGGGAGAGGATGTGCAGCTCTGGAAAGGTTTGGGAACTCTCAGTATTCCCAAAAAGAGGGGGCTCATACCTCCAGCAGCTCTGCCTTGCAGGGGTGGCTTTCTTAGCAGAGCCAGCCCACGGATCATCTCCTGCCAAGCTCCTTCCCTGATGTTCTCCAGGTACATCCCGCTCCGGATCCAGAGCCAACCACCCCATTATGTGGCTGTTAATTAGGGCTCCGTGTCACCCCCTGAGCAATTAAACATCATCTCTTGCTCTGGCTTTGTTAAATTGATGTCTACACCCACATCCCACTTCCCAGGAAAGAGCTGGAAGTTGTGCTGCAGCCGGGCTGGGTTTAGCTCCCCCCGACCAGGATTTTGGGGGGATCTGCTGGTCCATATCCTATATATCCTAGACATATTCCTGATACAGGCTGGAGACTCCACATGGGGCTGTGTAATCTCCTGACAGACCCATCACCCAC
Organism: Pipra filicauda; assembly: GCF_003945595.2. Taxonomy (NCBI): domain Eukaryota; kingdom Metazoa; phylum Chordata; class Aves; order Passeriformes; family Pipridae; genus Pipra; species Pipra filicauda. The sequence goes on from NW_024104849.1 coordinate 153,701, forward strand.
CAATCCAAAGAAACCGACTTCCAGAGGTTTCAGGTGCATCCAAAGCTGCTCCATATAATTAAACCACCCCAGATTCCTGAACTATGCCATGAATTCTTTATGGGGGAAAACCTATGCGATAAATCAGGAATACAGATCCCTGTATCTGGTCAGAATTACCCCAGAGGCAGAGCCTTGCTGGGACCCTTCGGAGCTCCAGGCCCATCCCTAAGGATTTGCTGTGGCACCTTTCCAAGTGCTCTTAATATCCCCTGAAAACAGCTTCCCTAGCACGGAATCAGAGGGACCTCTGGGAATCAACTCGGATTCCTCAGGAGATAACTCCATATTTTAACAACAGAAACAAAGTCCTTGGTTGTCCTTCGACCAAATCATAGATCTTTTTCCATTCCCAGAAAGCAAACGTGATCTGACAGTTCCCTTTTCAAAGGTTACCTGGAACACAGAGCTGGGAATTATTCTGGGAGAGGGATTCAACACTGGTCCAACTTCCCCCAAGTTTCCTTCACAATTCCCTCTCCAGCCAAGGGCGGCAAATTGGAATCTGCTCCACATCCCTGTGGGGTAACGGCCTAACAGAAGTGGGAATTATTTCCTTATGTTAGGAGAAAACAGCCCTCAACTAGACAAAGACATGGAATTGCTCATTTCCAAATGTTTCTGGATGAGTG